>NW_006922465.1:357695-368311 GCF_000298275.1 Orycteropus afer afer
AAGAGACAGCAGCAGCAAAGCTGAGAGACCGGCATGAGAGACTGCAGTAGCAGAGCCCAAAGACTGGCATTAAACAGCGACAGGCTTACCAGCCCATGGAGGAGAAAGCTGGGTGCCATTGGGTAGATGGCTTCCTGGTGGAGTGGGTTGCCTTCAGGCATTAATTGGTAGAGAAGACCAGCATAAAATGGAGTAGCAGGTGGGCCAGCCCACAGAGTAAGAAAGCTGAGTGTTTTTAGGGCAAAAAGATTGTGGTATTGGCAAAGAATGCTGAGAGTACCATGGACTGCTAAAAGAACTAAAAAATCTGTCCTGGAAGAAGTGCAGCCAGAATGCTCTTCAGTGGCTTCCTAGTAAAGTAGTTGTCTTCGGCATTAATTGGCAGAGGTGGAGAGACCAAGGAATGGAAGCAGAGCTGCCTCAGCCTGAAAGGGTAGGACTATGGCCTTTGTGGGTGGAATGACCACAGCCCCTTAGGTTTCAAAGAGACAGGCCTTCACCAACTTGGTTCTGGAGTGTGGGGCTGCTTGTTCATGTGAGCCAGTGGGATGGAGCCATAGCTGCTGCCCAAGACTGAGGGAGTGGGGCTGCCATGCCCAAGAGAGAGAGGAAGACAGGTTGCCAGGACAAGGGGGTGAGGGCGCCACTTAGAGGAACTAGGGGACTGGAGGCACCCAGTGAGAGAGATCTGTACAGATGCCACCCAATGAAGATCTATACAGATGTCAAGTTGACAAGGGGTGGAATTGTGGTAGTTCAGTTTGCGTATCAACTTGGGTGGGCCTGGTTGAATGTCTGAGCAGCTGGATGTAATATTCCCCATGATGAGACTGATAATCAACTCCATGGTGGAATCTACTGTGAGCAGCTGAGTAGCTGCCTTAGGAATATGGTCTGCTTCCTGCAAATAAGGAGAAGCTTTGGGGAACAGTCTCTAGCTTATGGCACGCTTGGACCCTGCATGTAGCTGTGTCGTTGTTCAGCAGCCTGCCATGCTCTGCCAACCTTTGGACTTACAATGGACTTAAACTAATAGCCTGCCATGTGGTTTGGTAACATTGGGACTGTACCTTTTTACTTGTCAACCTTGGGCTTGACACCCTCAGCAGCCAGCAGCTGTCTGAGTGAAGAAAAGCCTCTAGCTTCAGTGGGCTGGGAGCTGGAGGCAGAGCTGAAGCCCAAGGCTGAGGGGCTTTTACCCAGCCCCTAGAGCCTGGAACTTTGAATTTGGACTTAAAGACTCCAAATTGTAAGAATAAACTGCTGTGTGTTAAGGCCATCCCATTTGTGATATATTCTTGTCAGAGTGGCACTAGGTAACCAGAACACAGGGTATCAATGAACACAGTTTTAGAATATTTTGATGACCCACAAACTCCATACCCATTAGCAGTCCCTCCCCATTCCTCTATCCCAGGTCCTCCAGCCTTAAGCAACAACTAATCTACTTTTTGTCTGTATGGACATTTAACATAAGTGGAACCATACAGTATGTGATCTTTTGCGACTGGCTTCTTTCACTTAGCATAATGTTTTCAAGGTTTAATCACGTGGTAGCATGTCTTAGTCCATTATATAGCTGAATAATTTCCATTATATGGCTATACAATTATCATGGATTGAATTGTGTCCACAAAAAATACATGTCTTGTCTATACCATGATGCCTAGTACCAGTATTATGTGGTTGTCCTCAATTTTGTGATCAGATGTAATTATCCTATTTTGTGATGTGTTGTAAATTTGACCTGCATGTGTTAATGAAGCACAATTAAAGTGGGATGCATCTTAAGTCATCACCCTTATTCAAACCACACCATTGCCTAAGTCATACTTTTTATCTTACCAGAGATAAATGTTGGACCCTATCTGGAAGCAGGCCACACTCCAAAGGCAACTCTCCCTCAACTGATTAACTGCTCACAGTACATTCCACCATGGAAGTGATTATACCACATCCAATCTCATCATGGGGAATAACTACATCCAGCTGCTGAGCCACTCAAAATTATGGCCCAGCCAAGTTGACACATGACTTTAACTATCACAGTGACCCTATAAGACAGAGCAGAACTGCCCCATAAGGTTTCCAAGGCTATCAATCTTTACGGAAGCAGACTGCCTCATCTTTCTCCCATGGAACAGCTGGTGGGTTTGAACTGCTGAACTTTTGGTTAACAGCCCAATGCTTTAACCAGTCTCACCAAAGCTCCTCCATGTAAACTTTATTTTTGTTGTTAGGTGTCGTTGAGTTGGCTCTGACTCATAGCGATGGTATAAACAACAGAATGAAACACTGCCCAGTCCTGCACCATCTTCACAACTATTGCTATGTTTGAGCTCATTGTTGCAGCCACTGTGTCAATCCATCTTGTTGAGGGGCTTCCCCTTCTTCTCTGACTCTCTACTTTGCCTTCTCCAGGGAATGGTCCCTTCTGATAACATGATCAAAATAGGTGAAATGAAGTCTGGCCTTCTCACTTCTAATGAGCATTCTGGCTGCATTTCTTCTATTTCAGATTTGTCGGGGTTTTTTTTTTTTTTTCCTTTTGGCAGTCCATGGTATTTTCAGTATTTACTGAAAGTTGATGCCACAGTTTAAAGGCATCACCTCTTCTTCAGTCTTTCGCATTCATTATCTGGCTTTCACATGTATATGAGGCAACTGAAAATACCATGGCTTGGGTTGTTGTTGTTGTTATGTGCCCGGAAGGAATCGGGCAACTCATAGCGACCCCTCCTTGGGTTGCTGAGGCAGTATCACTATGGAAGTAGATTGCCTAACCTTCCTTCCCAGGAGTGGCTGGTGGGTTTGAACTGCTAGCTTTCTGGTTAGCAGTCTTGGGTTAGGCACACCTTAGTCTTCAAAGTGACATCTTTGCTCCGTAACACTTTAAAGAGGTCTTTTGCAGCAGATTTACCCAGTGCAATATGACATCTGGTTTCTTTTTCTTTTCTTTTTAAATTTTTATTGTAATTTGGGTGAAAGTTTACCGAGCAAATTCATTTTCCATACAGCAGCTCACATACACTTTGTCTCATGACATTGACTGCAATTTCACACAATGCAACAGCTCCTCTCCCACTTTCTCCCCATAGTTACCCCTTCCATCCCATGCACTCCCACCCTTCAAGCTGTCTCTCTGTGCATACACAGCCCTTCTATTCTCCTATGGTTGATCTCTCCAAGGAGTGTATCTACCTAATGTAAATGTTCAGCTCATATGCCTATCTTTTGTTTGGCTGGAAGTCACAGGAGTGGGTTCAATTCCAGATCTGGAGGGCAGCTAGGAGCCATAGTCTCAGCAGATCCACCAGGCTCTATCAGACCAGCAAACCTGATGATGTCTGATTTCTTGACTGCTGTTTGTATGGGTGTTTATTGTGGATCCAAGTAAAATGAAATCCTTGAGAACTTCGATCTTTTCTCCATTTATTGTGATGTTGCTTAATTGTCCAGTTCTGAGGATTTTCAATTTCTTTATTTTGGTGTAATCCATACTGAAGACTGTAGTCTTTGACCCTCATCAGTAAGTGCTTCAAGTCATCTTCATTTTCAGCAAGCAAGGTTGTATCATCTGTATATTGCAGATTGTTAATGAACTTTCCTTCAATCCTGATGCTGCATTTTTCTTCATATAGTTCAATTTCTTAGACTATAACTTTACTTCTGCAAAACTGAGCAATAATTAAAGAAGTCTAGTTGGATCTGTTGGCACAGCTTCTTGTTTAATAAGCTCTTAATGTAAATACATCTCCCCTTGCAAATGCAAAAATAATAAGGGCTATTACCAGGAAAATGGAAAAGGATAGAAAGGGAGTAAGAAAGACTTACCCCTTGTTTTGGTCACCTAGTGCTGCAATAGCAGACATATCACAAATGTATGGCTTTAACAAACAGGAGTTTATTCTCTTACAATTTAGGTGGCTAGGAGTCCAAGGCCAAAGTGCCAGCCTTAGGGTCTAGGTAAAAGTCCCTTGACGTTAGGCTTCAGATCTGCCTTTTGCTCCCAGCCCTCTGAAGCTGGAGGTTTTCTTAACTCAAGCAGCTGCTGGCTGCTGAGCCTGGCAAACCCAAAGTTGACAAGTAAAAAGGCACAGTCCCAAGATTATCAAACAACACAGCAGGCCACTAGTTCAAGTCCAGAGACAATCCCATTATCAGCAGGGCATGGCAGGGTGCTGAAGGAAGACTCGGGTACATGAAGGGGCCAATCGTGCCAAAAAGCTGCAGAGACCTCCCTCCAAACTTTTCCATATATACTGGAAGCAGACCACATCCCAAAGGCAGCTACTCAGCTGTTCCAGTAGATTACACCGTGGAGATGATTACCAGTCTCATCATGGGAAATAAATACATCCAGCTGCCCAGCCACTCAAAACCAGCGGTAGCCAAGTTGACACATAACCTTAACTACCACACCCCTGAAAGAATGAAGTTTTTAAATGGTTACTTAGAAATGGGATGAATATAGTGGATAATAATGTAGTTAAGACATAGATTCTTATGCAGAACTACAGGAGGTTGGGTGGACCAATGCATACTCCCACTGCTCCCCTAATGTTAAAGGAGGCTAGATAAGTCTATTCACCCCAGTTGAGAGAAATTTAATGATGGGAAGTACCACTTGGAACCATTTGAAGCAGACTCAGCTGGCCAGTCAAGATAAGGATAAAGGCCAGGGTCTTTTGCTCCAGCACCCAGAAGAGGACCTGAGGCTATATGCACATGTGTGGGTAAAATGGTCTGGAACTGAGCAAGAAACTATTTTGAGACTCCTAGACATAGGACCTCAATGTCAATAAAATTTTGAAGGGGCCTAAAGTTAAACTGGGAGGATATGGGGATACAACAGTTGATGGGACTAAGTTAAAAGTTTGGATGAGAACTAGAGTTTTTAAACAGATCTTACATGAAATAAGGAGGAGCTCTGGTAGTGTAGTGGTTAGGGAATTTCAAATGAACCAGCTGCTCTGTGGGAAGAAGATGAGGCAATCTACTTCCATAAAGATTTACTGCCTCAGAAACCCAATGAGGGTCACTATGAGTCAGAATTGACTTGATGGCAGTGGAGTTTTTACTCAGGCTGTTAATTTGAAAATTATAGGATTCCTGGTGGGCAAAAGGTTACTGTTTTGATTAAAGACATGCTTAATGCTGGAGTTTTAGTGCCAAAAAATTCTCTGTAACAGCCCTATATGGACCATGAAAAAGGTGGATGTCTCATGGAAGCTTATAATAGACTATCAAGGCCTAAGTAAAGTATTGCCACTTGTGGCCTCAGTTGTTCCAGACATGGTATTGTCTTGGAAGATTTTATCTAAAGAATAAATAAATGTTCAGGTTTGTCACACATAAACTAGTTTATTGCAAGGTAGTTGAGGTGCAGTAAATTGCTTGGTATGGCCTTTCTTTGTGAATCCCACCAGGTGACTGGATGGGTCTATGCAAATATGAGATGCTTGTGGCCCACCAAGAGAATTGGATAGCTTACTAATAATGCAAATAAGGGGCATGGCAAACTTGTGGGGGTGGCACCATGCAAATAAGGTGTATGGAAACAATGTGGGGGGTTGGTCAGTTTTGCTATCCCACTAGGCTTAAAATGAGCTGTCCCAGAGGCTGGAAAGGGGGGAATCTCACTACTATTAAGAAAGACATACCAGGAGTGGAGCATGTCCTTTGGACTCGAGATCCCTGTGCTAAACTTCCTTGATCCAGGAGACAAAGAGCTGTGATACCACTGATATCAGGATCCAGGAGACAGAGAGCTGCAATACCAGTAACACCAGAGATGGTGAGAACCAGTGGTAGAGAAATGGTGGCAGTGGAGTCAGCAGAAACAAGAGACTGGAATGAGACAGAGCAGTGGGCTTCCTAGTCCACGGAGCAAGAAAGCTGAGTGCTTTGGGGCCGAGGCTTACTGGTGGAGTAGGGTGCCTCTAGGAAGTTGTTGGCAGAGCTATAAGAGTTTTGCAACACTTGCCCCAGCAGGGTAGAGGCCAGGCCAAAGGGCCTAGGACCAGCAAGAGAGACCTGCCTTCAAGTATGTCTGAGGGGGTACTGTTCTAATGGAAGAACTGTATCTTGAGCATTCCTGACCCTTAATTGTAACTAGTTACGTCCCTAATAAACCTCATAGTTGTTAATATTGTCTATGAGTTCAGTGTGGCCATTATTATCCAACGAATCATCCAACCCAGCAGAGAAGTAGAGCATGCTGTGGGAGGGAAAATTGGTGTCAGAACTGGTAAAAAGGTTGGAGGGTGGAGGTATGTTTGACCTTTGCTTCATAGTAATCAGACTTGGGCTGATGATGATTTTTTTTTTTTTTTAATTCTATTGTGATTTGGGTAAGTTTACAGAGCAAATTCATCTCCCATACAGTAGTTCACATACACTTTGTCTCATGACATTGACTGTAATCTCCCATAATGCAACAGCTCTCCTCCCACTTACTCCCCATAGCCACCTTCCTTGTGTCCTTCCCTCCCATGTACTCCTGTCCCTTAAGCTGTCTCCCTGTGCCTACACAGCCCTTCTATCCTCCCATGATCGATCTCTCCAATGAGTGTATCTACCTAATGTAAATTTTCAGCTCCTATGCCTGTCTTTTGTTTGGCTGGAAGCCACAGGAGTGGGTCCAATTCCAGACCTGAAGGGCTGCTAGGGGCCATAGTCTCAGGGGTTTTGCCAGGCTCCATCAGACCAAAAACCTGTGCCTCCCCCTTTTTTCTTTTTTATGATTTTGAGTATTGTTCCACGTTGTTCTCCCACTCTATTCAGGATCTTCTACATAGATCCCCCACTGAGTGGTTGATAGTGGTAGCTGGGCACCATCTAGTTCTTCTGGTCTCATACTCCTAGAGGCTGAGGATCACATGGTGTACCAGTCCCCTGGACTAACTGTTTCCATGCATCTTTGGTTTTCTTCATTCTTTGTTCTGGACAAGGAGAGACCCACGGTTGCATAGATGGCCACTTGTAAGCTTTTAAGATCCCAATAGCTACTCGCCATTAGGAGCTCTGGTAGCATAGTGCCTAAGGCACTTGATTGCTAACCAAAAGGCTGGCAGTTCCAATCCAACCACTCCTCGGAAAGAAGGTTGGGCAATCTACTTCCATAGTGAAACTGCCTCAGAAACCCAGGGAGGGGTGGCTATGAGTTGGGTCTGACTCAATGGCACACAACAACAACAACAGCATAGCTACTTGCCAAAGTAGGATGTGGAACAATGTTTTGTGTAGTATGTTATGCCAATTGCACTTAATGTGCCATGCAACCATGGTCCCAAGCTCTCAGGTCTAACTACTTGCTCCCTCTGGATAGCTGGCTGTGACCAAGAAGTGACTACAATCTTGTCCCTTGTCAGCTCTACTATATACATGGAAATTCTTACAGAACATACAAATACACTTGTAGGAACATTGTCTGCCAACCCAAATGAGGGAGTGGTCATGGGCACACTCCCTCCTGCACAGACATACCTAATTATTCAGCCTGTCCACCATCTATCCACCCGTAGATCAATGTTTGCCATCACTGATAATGCAGTACTTATGTGCAAAAGGGTTCATCTTTGTTGTCCGTACCTCCCATGCACCTCTCTATGTCTTATTCCTCAATGCCACCATGTTGATCACTCACATTTGGTACATTACCCTTCCCTTCGCCTAAGTCAATATTAGTCTCTACCTATCTAGCAGTATTGCATCCCCTCCCCTCCCCTCCCCTCCCACCCCTGGTAACCAACAAAGAAAATTTCCTTCCATATATCAACCTTTCCTTGACTTGTTTACAATAATGGACTAATACTATATTTGTCCTTCCGTGATTGACTTATTTCACTCAGCACAATGTCCTCCAAGTTCATCCATATTATGTGGTGTTTTGAAGATTCTGCATTATTCTTTATGGTTGCATAGTATTTCATTGTGTGTATGTACCATAACTCAAAAAAAAAAAAAAAACCTCACTGCCCCCCCCAATCATATCCAACTCATCACGATCCCTCCGTGGGTTTCTGAGGTGGTATCACTACAGAAGCTAATTGCCCAACCTTCCTTCCAAGGAGTGGCTGGTGGGTTTGCCTGCCAGCCATCTGGTTAGCAGTCAAATGCCTTAGCACACTATGCCACCAGAGCTCCCACCTACCATAGTTTGGTTATCCATTCTTCTGTTGGTGGGCATCTTGGTTGTTTCCATCTTTTTGCTATTGTAAATAGTGCAGCAATGAACATGGGTGTGCATATATTTATTCTTTTCCTGACTTTCACTTCTTTAGGATAAATACCTAGTAATGGGATTGCTGGATCAAATAGTATTTCTAATTCCAACATTTTAAGGACTCACCATACTGCTTTCCACAATGGTTGTATCATTTGACAGTCTCACCAGCAGTGTAGCAGAGTCCCAATCTCTCCATATCCTCACCAGCATTTGTTCTTTTCTGTCTTGTTGGACTTTGCTGTTAGTACTGGGGCCAGATGGTATCTCGTTGTTATGATTTGCATCTCTCTGGTGGCAAAGTGCCTAAGGCATTTGACTGCTAACCAGAAGTCTGGTGGTTCAAACTCACCAGCCACTCCTTGGGAGGAAGGTTGGGCAATCTACTTCCATAGTGATACCGCTTCAGAAACCCAAGGAGGGGTTGCTATGAGTCAGATCCGACCCAATAACAGTGTGTTTGGTTTTTGGTTTGTGAATGGCTAATGATCATGAACATTTCTTCATGTGTTTGTTGGGTGCCTGAATATCCTCTTTGGTGAAGTGTCTATTCATGTCTTCTGCCCATTTTTTAATTGGATTGTTTGTCTTTTTGTTGTTGAGGTATTGGAGTTTTCCATACATTTTAGAGATAAGTCTCTTGTCACATTTGTCATTGCCAAATATTTTCCCTTTTAAAGAAGTCTTTTGAAGCACATAAAAAATTTAATTTTTAGAAGGTCCCATCTTCTGCTGTTTGTGCATTTTGGGTTATGCTTGACAGTCTATTTATTTAAATTGTTGTTGTTGTTGTTTGCCGTCAAGTCGGCCCCGACTCATAGTGACCCCTATGGCTAAGGCACTTGACTGCTCACCAGAAGGCTGGTGGTTCAAACCCACCAGCCACTCCTCGAAAGGAAGGTGGGGCAATCTACTTCCGTAGTGATACTGCCTCGGAAACCCCAGGAGGGGTCGCGATGAGTCGGGTCGACTCGACGGCACATAATAACAACATTTATTTAAATTAGGGCCCCTAAATTTGCCCCTATTTTTTCCTTGAGGTTTTTTAGGTTTCACGTGCAAGTCTTTGATCCATCTGGACTTAGTTTTTGTGTATGGTGTGAAGTACAGATCTTGTTTCATTTTTCTGCAAATAGATATCCAGTTTTGCCAGCAGCATTTGTTAAAGAGATCATCTTTCCCTGCATTTAATACATTTTGGCCCTTTGTATGACATATTCATATTCTTGCTTATTACATGTTTTGAGACCAATTAATTTTTAATTAAAAATTATGGGAATTGTTTAGTGACATATTTATCTTTTGTTAATATATGGAGATTTGATTAATGTTACATTTTATTATCAGAGAGGGTGCACAGTCCAACTTCAGAAAGTTATTTGTGACATACTACTTATTTTCATATTATCTTATTATCTTATTTTCAAAGATAGAACAACTTGCTAACAACTTGTAATTAATGGTTAAAAAGCATTATAGAAACATATGTTTCTAATTCTAAGTTCTGGCCCAGTTGTGAGGATTTTTGTTTTCTTTATGTTAACAAAAACCCTCACAACTGGGCCAGAACTTAGAATTAGAAACATATATACTTCTATAATGCTCTCTAACCATTAATTACAAGTCATTAGCAAGTTGTTCTATCATGTTGTCAGAAGG
This sequence comes from Orycteropus afer afer, assembly GCF_000298275.1. Lineage (NCBI taxonomy): Eukaryota > Metazoa > Chordata > Mammalia > Tubulidentata > Orycteropodidae > Orycteropus > Orycteropus afer. The sequence goes on from NW_006922465.1 coordinate 367,582, forward strand.
GACCATTCCCTGGAGAAAGATATCATGCTTGGTAAAGTGGAGGGTCAATGAGAGAGGGGAAGGCCCTCAACAAGATGGATTTACAATGTGGTTGCAATGATGGGCTCAGGTATAGCAAGTATTGTGAGGCTGGTGCATGACAAGGCAGTGTTTGTTGTGTTGTACATAGGGTTGCTATGAGTCGGAGCCAACTCAATGGCATCTAACAACAACTAATGAGAGCAAATTCTAAGTTCATGATTTCTCTGTTTAGAACTTCTCATTAGAAGTAACTTATACTTAGGTGTTAAAAAGCATTATAACAATGTAAAAAGCATTATAGAATTATACATAATGGTGACTTACACATACATGTTTTAAGAATATTAAAATATTAGATGTGATTTAACAGCATATAGAAAACATAAATAACAAGTATCAATGGTGCAGAAAATACAGTAGGCTAAAGTTGACCTGGAGCGAGGTAAGCATGGGCGGGCTTATGCTTAGTAACCGGGAGCGAGGTAAGCACGGGCGGGCTTGTGCTTACTCACTGATCTGCACTGAACACTTTCCCTTGTTACCCTCACAAGAGGGACCAGGTCTCCATGAGCAAGGTAAGCACAGGCGTAGCACAGAGCAGCAGGCTGGAAGAGCAGGAGAAAAGGGTAAAACCCAGGAAGCCAAAGAGAAGAGCAATCAGCCAAAGGGATTAGGTGAGGAGGGGAAACTCAGGGACGCCCAAAGAAGC
>NW_006922465.1:371831-384102 GCF_000298275.1 Orycteropus afer afer
ATGATGGGCTCAAGTATAGCAGGGATTGTGGGGCTGGCGAGGGATCGGGCAGTGTTTCGTTCTGCTGTGCATGGGGTCTCTATGAGTCGGAAACGACTCGACGGCACTTAAGAACAACAAAGTTGACCAGTATTGGTGTTGATTTGCAAATACCTTCTTCTTGATCCCAATCTCAGAAAAGAGCCACCTGCACTTTGCTTTCACATGAGGATTCCAATTTACTCTCACTCTATTGCCACAAAGGAGCTGTGATGGCACAATGGTTAAAAGTATTTGGCTGCTAACCAAAAGGTGAACCCACTAGACACTTTGCAGGAGAATGATGGAGCAGTCTGTTTCTGTAAAGAGTTACATCCTTGGAAACCCTGTGGGGCGGTTTTACTCTGTTTTATGTTTGCTATGAGTCAGAATTGGCTCAAGGCAGTGTGTTTTTGCGTATTGCCACAGAGTTATTTTAATTCACTAGCTGATTGTCATAGTTTGGTTACAAGAGCTTGGTCTTGGTGCACATTTCAAGTGTAATGATACATTATATTGACAATATCATGCTAATATCAAACACCAAAGAACAGGCTAGACCTGATTTGAATATAGTGGTGGCCCACACAACCAACAGAGTTTGGTAAGTATCTCTAGCAAAAATCCAGAGTCCTGGTCAAATGGCAAAATTTGGGGAATAATTCGGGCAGGAGACACCTGTGATGTTCCACAGGCAACCAAGTGTAAGTTACTATCACTACCTATTCCAAGATTAAGCAGGATGCCTAATGCTTGATTGCTTTATCTGGATTTGGGAGAAGAGTTATTCCATGTCTGGAAATATTGCTGGCTCCCATCCATAAAACCACTTGGAAGAAAACTGCATTTGAATGAGGCCCAGAGCAAGAGCAGGCTATGTCTGAATTACAGCAAACAATCTCACTCTCCCTGTACATGATTTTGGAAGTGTTTGCCATAGTGCTTATGCAGACTGGAGCTTATTGCAAAAACCTATGAACACTGCCCTTCAGTGACCACTGAGATTCTGGATTAGAATGTTTCCAGACGCTGCAGCACAATACACACCATTACTCACCTGCTATTGGGCATTGATCAAGACTCCCTCAATGAAAAGACATAAAATCATCATGAGACTTGAAATACTCATAACGTCTTAGGTGATACTAGAGAAAAACTCTAATAAGAAAGGCGGTGCCCAAAATAGTTTCATAATAAAGTAGAAAAGATTTATATAAGAATAAATTAACAGGGAAATGCAAGGAAGTACCTATGGTATTCATGAGCAAGTAGCCTGCCCTACCATAAACCTACCCTGGAACCATTTGAGAAGCTGCCAGAGCCTATTGCTGCACAGACGGTACCTGTGAACAACTTTCTGCTCACCAGAAGAAGGCTATTTAGTTCACAGATGGCAGTTCCAGGATACATGGACAGTATTCAGTGTGAAAGACTGCTGCAGTAAGATAAGAAGATGGAAAGACCCTCTTCAAAGAAGGTCAAAACAGTTCAGCTTAGTGGGCTGAACTACATGCTGTCATCCTTGCCATGATGGAAACCCTGAGTAATGATAAGAGTCCAGATACTTGTATTTTTACTGACTTATGGGCAGTAGTCAATGGCCTGGCTACATGGTAAAGCAAATGGGCAATGAAAAATTGGACTATTAAAGCAATACCTTTGTGGAACATGGCCCTATGGAAAGCACTCTGGGAATTTTGAGGGTGCATTAAAGTCAGACATGTCAATGCCCATGAGAAGAACCTTCATTCTGGATCAGAAGGTGACTGGAATCAATTGAGCCATTTGCTATGCTTACTTGAGGTGGCCACTTGGGACCATGAAATGAGTGTATATGGGGGTGCTTCAACAATGCAGAGATAGGCTAACTCCCTCTTACATCTTCTGAAACACAAAATGTCATAAGGACTATTCTGTTTCCCAGCAAGAAAGACAGAAGTTTCAGATAGCTATGGGACATATTCCCCAGGGGGAAGGACCTGCACATAGCTGACAATGGACCAACAATACCAGTGGCACCAGTTACAAATGGGTCCTCACAAGAATAAATACTTATGCTGGACTTCCATTTGCATATTCAGTGACAGATGCAAATGCCAAAAACACCATTAAGGGATCTGAACAAAAGGTTCTGTGCCAATTTGAGCCACTAAGTTACATTTTGTCAGACCAAGGGACATATTTTTTTTTATTGTGATTTGGGTGAAGATTTACAGAGCAAATTCACTTTCCATACAGCAGTTCACATATACTTTGTCTCATGACATTGACCACAGTTTACCACAATGCAACAGCTCCCCTCCCACTTCCTCCCCATAGTTACCTCTTCCCTGTGTCCATCCCTCCATGGATTCCTGCCCCCTGAGATGTTTCCCTGTGCATAAGCAGCCCTTCTTTCTCCCATGATTGTTCTCTCCAAGGATAGTATCTACTTGAGGTAAATGTCTAACTCATATGCCTGTCTTTTGTTTGGCTGGAAACCACAGGTGTGGGTTCAATTCCAGACTTGAAGGGCAGCTAGGGGCCATAGTCTCAGTGGTTCCACCAGGCACTGTCGGACCAGCAAACCTGGTCCCCTTCCCTTTTTTTTTCCTCCAAATGATTTTGAGTTTTGTTCCACGTTGTTCTCCCTCTCTATCAAGGATCTCCTACATAGATCCCCTTCCAAGTGGATGACAGTGGTAGCCGGGCACCATCTAGTTCTTCTGGTCTCATAGTCATATAGGCTGCAGATTGGATGGTGTATCAGTCGCTAGGACTAATTGTTTCCATGAATTTTGGTTTTCTTCGTTCTTCTTTGCTCTGGATGGGGAGAGACCCATCATTGCATCTAGATGGCAGCTTGCTAGCTTTTAAGATCCCAGTTGCTACTCGCCAAAGCAGAAGGTGGAATAATGTTTTGTATAGTATGTTATGCCAATTGAGCTTGATGTCCCCTGTGACCATGGTCCCAAGCCTTCAGGTTCAACCACTGGGTACCTCTCAGTAGCTGGCTGTGACCAAGCAGTGACCACAAACTTGCCCCTTGTCAGCTCTACTATATACCTGGGAATTCTGATCATTCACATAAACTTATAGGACCATTGCCTGCCAACCTTATATATGTTCTTGGATACACTCCAAGAGACACATTTTACAGCCCACAGTGTGTAGCAATGAGACAACATATTAAATGGGCATAAACCAAAAAACTCCACTGCCATCAAATCAATTCTGATTTATAGCAATCTTACAGGACAGAGCACTGTCCCACAGAGTTTCCAGGAGTCACAGAAGCAAGATGCTACATCTTCCTTCCAATACTCCATTGTCTATCACCTACAGAGTAATAGTTTGATAGAGAATTAAAATGGAAAATCCAAACATTTGTTACCTAAATCAGGGGGAGATAAAGGCATGAAGGGCTGGTTTTCATGTCTTTATGAGTGTGTGCTTACATGCAACATAACGGGGCCAAACAGAGTGTCACCATTGGACAAATTCTTATGCTTCTCTAGTATATCTGGGGAAGAGGGTACATGGGGTCACTATGAGTTGGAGCTGACTTGATGGCACCTAACAACAACAACAACAAGAACCCATGGTTAAAAAAGGCCAAGGGGTGGTCTGCAGTGTAATGGGTTTCTTTTTATATAGGGTCTTTATATAAAGGCTACTATAAAGTTCTATACTGGTGATATACAGTTCTGTACTGGGGCTACTATACAGCTCTTCACATCACTTACAATTGCTTTTTTCCTCATGGATGCTGAGGTCCCAAGACCAGAAATGCAGCTACAGTCACTGGAACCAAGAGTAATCTCTAAGCAAGACTATAACTATACCCTTGAACCTGTATGCCACAATTCCCAAGAGCATGAATTCTAACCAAATTGGGGTTGACAGTGAATGCTGCCTTACTGGATAGTGGTTGAGATATCCCATAGTGTTGTATCCATGTAATCCTACCCAATAAAAATGGGAGTGGACTGAGGGGGAAGTGTTTGCTAGACTTGTCCTAATACCAGCATTCTCGACTGGTACAGCAGTGAAAATGATGCTCCTTGCCAAAGTGGAAAAGTTTGAGTAAAAATAAATGACAAATGGAAGGAAAGAGAAATAACAGCTGAAGGAAGAGGAACAAATGGGTATGCAGCAGGGTAAATATAACATTATGTTAATATTCCAAGAGGCTCAGACCAAAAGGTATTAAATTTTATCAAATGCCAGAAAGGGCAAAGCTGAGGTGACTTTTGGAGAATGTGGCCAGATCAGATGGACACCTGAAAAAGACCTGAGTGACCTCACATTGAGCAGTTTTTACCTGCCAAAGGACTAATTGTTAGTGACTGATTTTAACTGGTCAAATGTATGGAGAGGGGGAAGAAACCCTACAAATGTTCAGTATGTATAAGAAACTGTAATATGTGGATGACACATCCTTGCTTGGCAAAAGTGAAAAAGACTTGAAGCACTTACTGATGAAGATTAAAGACTACAGTCTGCAGTATGGATTACACCTCAACAGAAAGAAAATTAAAATCCTTATAACTAGACCAATAAGCAACATCATGATGAATGGAGAAAAGATTGAACTTGTCAAAGATTTCCTATTACTTGACCCACAATCAACACCAATGGAAGCAGAAGTCAAGAAATCAGATGATGTATTGCACTGGGCAAATCTGCTGCAAAGACTTTTTTAAAGTGCTGAAGAGCAAAAATGCCTCTTTGAATACTAAGGTGCACCTAACGCAAGCCATGGTATTTTTAATCACTTCATATGCATGTGAAAACTGGAAAATGAATAAGCCTGAAGTTGATGCTTTTGAGTTGTAGTGTTGGTGAAGAATACTGAAAGTACCATGGACTGCCAGAAGGACTAACAAATGTGTCCTGGAAGAAGCGCAGCCAGAGTGCTTCTTGGAAGCGAGAATGGCCAGACTTTGTCTCACCTACCTTGATCATGTTGTCATGTTGTCACCTACCTTAGTCATCTTGTCAGAAGGGACCATTCCATGGAGAAGGATATCATGCTTAGTAAAGTGGAGGGTCAACATTAAAAGGGAAGACCTCAAGGAGAGAATTGACACAGTGGCTACAATGATGGTGTTCTGGTTACCTAGTGCTGTTCTGATAAGAATATACCACAAATGGGATGCTTGAACAAAGAAGAGTTTTCTCTTATAATTTGGAGGCTTTAAGTCCTAGTTCAAAGTGCCAGGCTTTAGGGACTGGGTAAAAGCCCCTCAACCTTGGCTTCTAGCTCTGCCTCCTGCTCCCAGCTCACTGAAGCTGAAGCTTTTCTTCATTCAGCTGCTGGCTGCTGAGGCTGACAAGCCCAAGGTTGACAAGGAAAAAGGCACAGTCCTGATGTTACCAAACCACACTGCAGACCATTAATTCAAGTTCATTGAATGTCCCAAGGTCAGCAGAACATGGCAGTTTGCTGAACAACAACACAGCTACATGCAGGGTTCAAGCGTGCCATAAGGTAGAAACCATTCCCAAAGCTGTTTCTTATATATGGGAAGCAGACCACATACCCAAAGCAGCTACTCAGTTGCTCATAGTAGATTCCACCATGGAGTTGATTACCAGTCTCATCATGGGGAATACTACATCCAGCTGCCCAGCCACTCAACCAGGCCCAACCAAGTTGACACACAAACTTAACAACCACAGATGGGCTCAGGTATAGCAAGAATTGTGAGGCTGGCACAGGATCAGGCAGTGTTTCATTCTGTTGTGCATGGGATCACTATGAGTTGGAGCTGACTTGATGGCACATAACAACAACAACAACAAGAATACATGGTTAAAAAAGGCCAAGGGGTGGTCTGCAGTGTAATGGGTCTCTTTTTATATAGGGTCTTTCTGGCCTTGGGTTTATAATTCTGCCAAAAACAATTGGTTGGGCTGCACTCTGTCTTGTGATTGGTCTATTTTACACACCTTTCAAGGACTGGTAAATCTATTATGCAAATAAGGTGCATAAAACTAGCCACTAGCATTGAGTAACTTGTGAGGATTGGTCAGTTTGTGGTCCTGCCAGGAGGGTCATGCCTTGAAATTGATAAGGAGTTTGCTTATATAAGCAGCCAACCCAAGAGGGGTTTGGATAAAAGAAATGAGAGAGGGGAGGAGGGAACTTTCTAAAAGAGTTGTCCTATGAGTCAAAAGCTGTAATTGAAGACAGTGCAAGACAAAACAAGTTGGCAGCATCAGTACAAGAGAAGGGAACCATAAGACAGTTTTTGGTTGACTTGCTAGCCCACAGAGAAAATTGGCTGTGGTGGCCTTGCCAGTCCACAGAGAAAGAGAGACAGATGAGTGCCTTAGGGTAGAAGGCTGGTTGGTGGACCAGGGTGCCTCCAAGCAAGCACTTATTGACACTAAAAGAGTTGTAGCACTTGCCCAAGAAGGGCAGAGGCATAGAGAGGCCTGGTGGAGGGCCAAGGGGCACTGACAGCAGAGGCCTGGAAGATCCTGTGCAGGGGTCTTTCCACTGGTGAGGCAAGGACCAGTGATTCCCACTGGCATAGTAGAAGCCTTGAGAGCTGTGCAGGCCCATGGGCAGCATGGGAGTAGCTGAAGGTAGAGTTGTGCATGTGTGAGAAGGTTGTATGCATGGCTGAGAGAGAACTGAGAGAGCTGTCCTTTGTGAAAACTGTCCTGATTGACGAACTGCATCCTGTCTCCTTAGTTGTACCTTGTTATTTACAAGTTGATCCTGATTCCAAGTTATAGTCTATTACTTCCTAATAAACCACTTAACTGTAAGTACAGTTTGTGAATTCTGTGCAACATTGCAGCAAATCACCAAACCCAAGAAAGAAAAGAAGAGCTAAGGAGAAGGGGTGTAGTTTGTGTTAGATGATGCAGTGGTAGATCAGCTTGGAGAAGCTGGAAATCTAAAACATCTTTAACCTGTGCCTTGTAGAAACCAGTTTAGTTCTGACTCTAATTAAAGAAAGGATTTATTTAAAGATCAATATATAAAATTCAATTTTATTTCTACATACTATATACAGACAAAGAAAATGAAATTAAAAAAGTATTTCTATTCAATAGCATGAAGAAAACAGTAATAAATTTAACAAAAAAGCACATGACCTGTATACTGAAACCCACAAAAAAACATCACTGAGAGACTATAGAAGGTCCAAATAAACGGAGAGACTTCCATATTAATAAATTAGAAAACTCTATATTGTTGAGATAGCAATTCTCCCCAAATCTATACATTCAACACAATTTCTAGGAAAATCCCAGCAGAGTATTTTTGCAGGAATTGGCAAAAGGATCCTAAAATTTATATAGAAATAAAAGGGACCTAGAATATCCAAAACAATTTTGAAAAAGAACAAAGGTTGAAAGTGTATACCACCTGATTTTAAATTTTACTATAATACTACTTTGGGAGCTCTGGTAGCGCAGTGCCTAAGGCACTTGACTGCTAATCAGAAGGCTGGTGGTTCAAACCCACTAGCCCCTTCTTGGAAGGAAGATGGGCCAATCTACTTCCGTAGTGATACTGCCTCAGAAACCCAAGGAGGGGTCACTATGAGTCAGGTCCGACTTGACGGCACATAACAACAACATAATACTATTTTTGTCAAGACAGTGTGATACTGGCAATGGGGGTAGACATATTTATTAACAGAACATCCAAAAGTAAACCTTTACATTTATGGTTGTATTTGTTTCCTAGGACTGCAATAAAATTACCACAAACTTGACTCCTTAAAACAAAAGACATGTATTCTCTCACATTCTGGAAGGGAGAAGTCCAATATCAAAATGTCAGAGGGTTGGTTCCCTCTGGAGGCTCAGAGGAAGAAACTACTTCATGCCTTAGTTTTCTGGTGGCTGCCAGAAACCCTAGGCATTACGTGGCTTGGGATTGCTAACTCCAGTCTCTGCCTCCATCTTCATTCTTTGCCTCTCTGTTTCTCCTTTCCTTATGAGGATACTTAGCATTGATTTTAGGGCTCACAATAATGGAGGATGATCTCATTTGGAGACTTTTACCTTAATTAAATCTGTTATCAAAGAGCAAAAATGGCAGAGTCTGGTTAAAATTAAAATAAAGAGCTTTAGAGATGGCAGAATGGGGAGACAAATCACACAGACCCTCTTCAACAAAGTAAAGAGAAACCAATAGACACAGACACAGAAGATAATCCTGAGCTCTGAGCTTTGAAAGGAAGGATGCAGAAGTGGATTCAATTCTAATTAGTAGAAGAACCTGCATGAAAACAGTGAATAAGGAGACAAATGGAGTTGTGGACTGTCAGACATCCTGATGAAATGGACATTTTGGATATTTCCAGATGGTGTTAGTACCTGAGAATTAACATAAAATCAGCTCTGCTCTACAAAGGCTACATGGACAACTGCACTGGAGGCTGGTGACTAAAAAGGGAAACAGTAAAGAAGGAGACAAACTGAGCCCAGAGGGTGCAGCCATTTTGCATATTTACAAGTGGTTTGGCCATTTTTGGTGATTTAAAGTGACAGCATTCTTGTTCAGATTCCAGGGACCTAAGAATAGGCTCCACTTGCTGAGGACAGCACAGACATACTGGAAGCTAAAGACTGGAAAGAAGAAAGGTGGTGTGTGCATAAGTGCTGCCAACTAGTGAACAGAGGAGCACAGTACCCTGCTTACTCAGATAAATCCAAAGAAAATGAAAATCTTGAGCAAATTACTCCAACATATAATCACCAAATAAATATAAATACAACAATGTCACAATGTCTCACAGACAACAGACCATCACAGTCCACACAAAGAAGCAAGATAAAGCAGTAGAAACAAGGGACCAGGATTAAAAAAAAAAAAAAAAAAACATTGCCATTCAATCCATCGAATCAGACCCGACTCATAGTAATCCCTCCTTGGGTTTTCAAGGTGGTATCACTACAGAAGTAGATTGCCCAACCTTACTCTGAGGAGTGGTGGGTGGGTTTGAATCACCAGCCTTTTGGTTAGCAGTCAAATGCCTTAGGCACTATGCCACCAGAGCTCCTAGGGACAAGGATACAGACCAAGAATACATCCTGAGAAAGCAGCAGCATTGGAACTCTCTGATAAGGAATTCAAAAGAATTGTATTTAGGTACTTTTAACGAATCAAGAGACAGATCAAGGAAAACACTGACAAAATTAAGGAAAACACAGACAAAATCCTAGAACAGTTTAAGAAGACAATACAAGAACAAAGTGACATAATCAATGAAAAATTAGAAATGATACAAAATCTACAGAAAGAAATCCAGAAGATTAATGGCAAACTTTCAGAAATGGATAACACATTAAATGGGCAAAGGAGTAGAATCCAACCAATGGAAGACAGAATTAATGAGATTGAAGACAAATACCTGAATACTTCTTTGGAAAGGGATCAATCAGAAAAAAAGATAAAAACAAAATGAAGAAACCCTAAGATTCATGTGGAGTATCATCAAGAGGAATAACCTACATGTAATTAGAATTCCAGAACAAGAAGAGATAAATAAAACCACAGAGAAAATAGTTGAAGATTTGTTGGAAGAGAATTTTCCTGATATGATGAAAGATGAGTATATATCCATTCAAGTTCAAGAAACCCCAAACAGGAAAAGGATAGACCTTGAAAGAAAATCACCAAGACATGTCATCATCAAACTCACCAAAACCAAAGACAAAGAAAGAATCCTGAAAGCAGCTCAGGAAAAACAAAAAGTTACCTACAAAGGGCAACCAATAAGATTAAACTCTGATTTCTCCACAGAAACTATGTGGGTGAGAAAGCAGTGGCATGGTATATATAAAACCCTGAGAAAGAAAAATTTCCAACCAAGAATTATATACCCAGCAAAACTGTCCCTCAAATATGATGGTGAAATTAGGATATTTCCAGACAAGCAGACATGAAGGGAATTTGTTAAAACCAGACCAACCTTACAAGAGATGCTAAAGGGTGTCCTTTGGACAGAGAACCAATAATAGCAAACAACAACCGACCATTAACACACATGATGATATAACCCAGAAACCAACCCAGCTATGGAAGTGTTGAAAGTAAATAAGCCTACAAGATTATAAACAGGGAACCAGAGACGTCAATTGGCAAGTGAGTACAACTACAAACCAAAAAGAGGGAAAAACAGTGTAGTTACAGAACTGCTAAATGGTGAAGAAGTCAAGACAATTGCAAGATAGAATGGACTGTTCTAAACTTGGGAAGAAAATTATAAACCACAGGATAACCTCAAAGAAAAATTATAAACCTTTGCATCAAAATAAAAAAGAGGACAAGTAAAAGTAAAGAGCTTTTCTTGAGAGGCAAGGCAATTTGTACATTGAGGACCACAAGGTCCAGAGGATTCTAAACCAAGTTATCTGAGGAGGAAATAATTAAGGGAGTTGGGTATTTATTATTATTATTATTTTGATTTTACAAAGCAGATCCATTTTACATTTAACAGTTCATACACATTTTATTTTGTAACACTGATTATGATCCCCACAATAAAGCTGTCTTTCCACTTCCTCCTTGTGATTCCCCTTTCCCTGTGTCTTTCTTGCCTATGCATTCCTGCCTCCCTAGCCTTCTCCCTGTGAAAATCCTGCCCTTCTAAACTCCCATGGTTGATTGTTCTAAGGAGTGCATCTCCTTGGGGTAGTTGTTCAGTTCTTAGACCTCTCTATTGTTTGGCTGAGAGTTAAGCCATGCAAATGATTCCAATTCCAAGCTAAAAGGGTGACTGGGGGCCATAGTCTCAAAGGTTTTACCATTCTCCACCTGACCAGTAATTCTGATCTTTTTCATGTTTTGTAATTTTGTTCCACATTTTTTTTTCCTCCCATTCCATCCAGGGTCTCTGATTTTGATCTCTTTCTAAGTGGCTGGCTTTGATAGCTGGGCAACCTCTAGTTCTTCTGGCCTCAGGGTCATATAGGCTGAGATTCTCATGGTCCATAAATCCTTTGGACTAATTGTTTCCATGCATCTTTTAATTTTCTTCACTCTGCTTTGGATGAGGAAGAGACTAATAGTTGCATCTTATATGGTCACTCACAGGCTGTTATGATCCCAGTAGCTACTTACCAAAGTAGGATGTAGAACCATGTTTTTGTGTACTATTTTGTGCCATTTGAGCTTGTTGTACCCTACAACCATGGTCCTGAGCCTGCAGGTACAGTGCCTCACTCCAGTACAAGGAGTACTTTTATAAGAAAATACAAGGAACTTTAATAAAATTCAGTGATTGGTTGACATTTAGATAATAGCTACAAAATTGTGTGGTGGTACATCTGATTGGCAGGAGAATACAAGGAATTGCAAAGAAAATCCAGTGATCAGCTGATATTTAGGTAATGGTTACAGAATTGTGAGCATCTGGCCTCAAAATGATTATGAGATCCTCCTTGGGTGACCACAGGCAGGACATGTGTAACTCTAAGGTTTATCTTGAATCAGCACCTGATCTTAGAATTGTTTTGTATCCAGTATAGAGTGTGTTATTTTTCTTTTCTTCTTCTTTTTCTTTTAATTGTGATTTGGGTGAAAGTTTACAGAGAAAATTCACTTTCCATACAGCAGCTCACATACAATTTGTCTCATGACATAGTATAGAGTGTATTTTTAAGCAAGCAAAACTCTTAAGCATACAAAATGACATTCTTCTCTAAAATTGTTTATCAAATAATTTTCAAGTACAGTGGAGAGTTATAGAAATGACAGGCTGCATTCTTGCTGCAGAAATTCCTTATGACTCAAAATGTAGTTTTGGCCATACATCATAGCCACCATCTCATGTTAGAAGCTTTAAATGAATTTAAAGTGCTCTTACCCAATGCAAAGATCCTTATTCTGAGGTTTCAGGTACTCATATATTTTGGGGGGAGGGGCACAATTCAAGTCACTACAATAGTCAACTGAATGTTGGCAAAGATGCCAATACAATGTAGTGGTGAAGGGATGATAAGACAATTACACATTCGCATGAAAGACATACACTAAGATTCTTAACTCACACATATACAAATATTAATTGAACAAATATTAATTGAAATTTAATCATAAACCTTTATGTAAAAACTAAGATGGAGCTATTAGGATAAGAGGACAACATCTTCTTGATGTCTGTGTGGGAAAAATGTTTCTTAGCTTGACAAAAAAAAGAAAAATTGCCTGTGATAGTTGAAGATGTGTCAACTTGGCTGGACTCCAGTTGTGAGTGGTGGTTCCCATGATGGATCACATGACTGCGTTCTAAGCGGC
>NW_006922465.1:384371-390030 GCF_000298275.1 Orycteropus afer afer
CCAGAGACGAACTTTGTGACTTGAACTCCTCTGCCATGTGTGCAAAAGCCAGACGGCCCTGGGCCCCATCCCCCTCCAGAGACGAACTTTTCAGTTTGAACTTGTTGGCTTCTACACACTTGTGAGCCATTTATCTAAGATAAATTTCTCTCTCTTTCTCTTTCTCTTTCTCTCTCTATAAATATATATATATATACTTTGCTGGTTTTTGTGTTTCTCTAGAGAACCCAATCCAACACATTGCCAAATGTCATTATAACAAAAAAACTTTTGCTATTTAAAAAATATTCTTAATAAAATAAAAAGATATTCCAAGAGTTGGAGAAAATACTTACAAATTATGTACCTGATAAAGGATCTGCATCTATAATATATAAAGAACTCTTACCACTTAATAATGAGAAGGAAAACAATACAATCAAAAATTGGCAAAAGAGGAATTAACTACTTCACCAAAGAAGATATTCAAATGGCTTACAAGGACATGAAAAGATGCTGAACATCTTTCATCAAATGCAAATTAAAACTACAATGAAATACCACTATACACCTACTAGAATGGCTATAGTCAAAAGGATTACCAATACCAAGGATGTATTGGCAAGGATGTGGAGAAAGTGGAAGGTATTACACTGCTGCTATCATGTAAAATGGCACAACTACATTAGAAAACTGTGGCAGTTTCATAAAAAGTTAAATATAATAACTTGCAGCAAGATGGCAGACTAGGCAGACAAGCTACACAAATTCTATGTAACAAAGCAATGAGAAACCAATTGAAACTAATACAGAAAATAATCCTGGAACCCTGAGTTTTGAAACAAAGGATAAAGAAGTGGATTAAATATCAACTAGTAGAAGAACCTGAATGAAAACACTGAATAAAGAGACAAATGGAGATGTCAATTATCAGCTGTCCTGATGGCACAACCAATTTAAATATTTACAAGCGACATTCTTATCCAGGCAGGAAGAATTAGCTCTGCTAAGTGTATTGTATGATCTGAATTCCCAGGTGTATAGTAGAGCTGACAAGGGACAAGATTGTAGTGACTTCTTAGTCACAGCCAGCTACCCAGAGGGACCAAGTAGTTGAACCTATGGGCTCGGGACCATAGCCACAGGGAACATCAAGCTCAATTGGCATAACATACTACACGAAACACTGTTCCACCTCCTACTTTGGGGAGTAGTGATTGGGATCTTAAAAGTTTGAAAGCAGCCATCTAGATGCAATGATGGGTCTCTCCTCGTCCAGAGCAAAGAAGAATGAAGATAACCACAGATTCATGGAAAGAATTAGTCTTAGCGACTGGTACACTATGTGATACTCAGCCTGTATGACTATGAGACCAGAAGAACTAGATGGTGCCTGGCTACCACTGTCTACTTGGAGGGGTGATCTGTGTAGGAGATCCTTGATAGAGGGGGAGAACAATGTGTAACAAAACTCAAAATCATTTTGCAGGGGAAAAAAGGGGGGGACCAGGTTTGCTGGTCTGATAGAACCTGGTGGAATGACTGAGACTATGGCCCCTAGCTGCCCCTCAGGTCTGGAATTGAACCCATACCTGTGGCTTCCAGCCAAACAAAAGACAGGCATATGAGTTGAACATTTACCAGAGGTAGATACACTCCCTGGAGAGAACAATCATGAGAGAAAGAAGGGCAGTTTATGCACAGGGAGACAGCTCAGGGGGCAGGAGTGCATAGAGGGATGGACACAGAGAAGAGGTAACTATAGGGAGGAAGTGGGAGGGAAGGTGTTGCATTGTGGTAAATCGTAGTCAATGTCATGAGACAAAGTGTATGTGAACTGCTGTATGGAAAGTGAATTTGCTCTGTAAATTTTCACCCAAATCACAACAAAAATAAGTAAATAAATAAGAATTAGCTCTGCTTGCCAAGGACTGCATGGGCAACTGCACTGGTGGCTGACAACTAGAAATGAAAATAGTGAAGAAAGAGACATACAGAGCTGTGAACTGCTGGCTGTCCTGAGGGCACAACCATTTTGAATATTGCAAGTGGCAAGGCCATTTAGAATATTTGCAAGAAGTGGTCCAATCTGGGCAGCAACCTAAGAATAGTCTTCAAGGACAGTATGGACAACCACACTGGAGGTGGATGAAAAGAAAGATGCCAGTTCTTGTTACTCTTACACCCACACTCTCTTGGTAAACAGAGGTGTGGCCATCCCTCACCTTCACCCATCTTCTAGACCAACAGGAATTCCATCCCAGTCTGTTGGGATGCACTACCCTGCCTCACCCCCAGTTTTGTTGTTTGTTTTTAAATAATTCTTTTCTAATGGAGGAATTCTTCCTTTTTATTTATTGATTTTTCTCTATCCCTTCCTTAGCTCTTGTTTTGTTTTTATTTCCTCTTCTCTTTTCCTGGTTCCATTCTTCTTTATTTAGTTCTTTCCATTTCTTTTTATTATTATTATTTTTGCAGTTTTCCCATTTTGTCTTTGTTGTTATGTTGTTAGGTGCTGTCGAGTCGTTTCTGGCAAACTTATGCACAACAGAACCACTGCCCAGTGTTGTCATTGCCCAGTCCTGTGCCAGTCTCATGATCCTTGCTTGACCTGAGCCCATCATTGCAGCCACTGTGTCAATGAATTTGTTGAGGACCTTTCCCTTTTTCATTGACCCTCCACTTTACCAAGCATGATATCCTTCTCTAGAAAATGGTCCCTTCTGACAACATGACCAAAGTAGGTGAGATGAAGTCTGGCCTTTCTTGCTTCCAAGGAGCATTTTAGCTCCACTTCTTCCTGGACAGATTTGTTAGTTATTTTAGCAGTCTATAGTACTCTCAGTATTCTTTGCCAACACCACAACTCAAAAGTACCAACTCTTCTTCAGTCTTCCCTATTCATTGTCCAGCTCTCACATGCATATGAAGCTAATGAAAAGACCATGGCCTGGATTAGACACACCATAGTCTTCAAGGAGATATCTTTGCTCTTCATCACTTGAAAGAGGTCTTTTGCAGCAGATTTTCCCAATGCAATATGCCTTTTTTTCTTTATTATTTTTACAATTATTTTACTCTTGCTTTTTTCTCTCATTCCAACCTCTCCAGATATTGTGGGTTTTCTTTTTCTCTTTATCTTTCTTTTGTCTGTTTTTATACATTAAAAAAAATCTCATTTCTTGCCTTTCCTTTTTTTTGACATTGTTCCTGTGTGTTCATGTGGTTTGTGTTTCTTTGTTCTCTTGTTTTCATTTTTATTGATTTTTTTAAAAAATATTCTTTTGTCTAACTGAGTGGGAGACAACAACTATTCCCACACAACCTAATCATACATGCACCTCCTGCAGCCCCACACACTGACTGAGAGTCACCACTTGCTTCTGCATCCACTGACCAATGATAAATGGTGGCCAGTACCAACCCAACCCACACTCAACTGCTCTTCATGAACAGCTAACTAAAATCAGTGCACACACTCTCATTCTCTATCACACCCACTAGGAGAGAGGTGATGAGTATCTAAATGCTGCTAACTAGTGAACAGAGGAGCACAGTACCCTACTCACATAGATATGTCAAAACAAAATACAAAAAAAGAAAAATTAGGAAAATCACACCAACATACCACCAATTAAATATAAATTCAGTTACATCACAATGTCTCAGAGATAACTGACCATCCCAGTTCACAAAAAGAAGCAAGTTAAAGTAGTACAAAGAAAGCACCAGGTTACAGATGCAGAAAATCTCCCCAAGGAAGAAGCAGCATTGGAACTCCCTGATAAGGAATTCAAAAGAATTTATATACCTTCAATTAACTGAGAGACAGAGCAAGGAAAACACTGACAAAATTAAGGAAAACAGGCAAAACTCTAGAACAACTTAGGAAAACAACACAAGAACAAATTGATAAAATAAATGAAAAATTAGAAATGATACAAAAACAACAAATAGAAATCCAGAAGATTGCTACTAAGATTTCAGAAAGAGAAACACATTGAATGAGAAAAAGAGTAGAATCAAATCAATGGAAGACAGAATCAGTGAGATTAAAGACAATTAAGGGGTTCCGGTAAGATGGCGGACTAGGCAGAAAGACTGCACAGACCCTCTTCAACAAAGAAAAGGGAAACCAATTAACACAGACACAGGAGATAATCCTGGACCCCTGACCCTTGAGGGGAGGATATAGAAGTGGACTAAACCCCAACTAGCAGAAGAATTTGCATGACAATACCAAAAAAGGAGACAGAGCTGTGGTCTGGCAGCTATCCTGAGCGATCCTGATGGCACAGACAGCTTGGAGATTCCAGAGTGGTGGTAGGACCTAAGAATTAACCTAAAAATCAGCCCTGCTAGCCAGGGACTTCACAGAGGACTACTCTGGTGGCTGGGAAATAAACAGAGAAGGTGAAGAGAAAGGCGGGCTGAGCTGTGGACTTTTGCCGGTCTAGATGGCACCACCATTTTGAATGTTTAAAAGTGGCTTGACTATTTTGGATATTTAAAGAGACAGAGCTCTCGCAGATTCCTGGGGCTTAATTCCTGCGGCTTGCCAGCAACCAAAAGGACACTCTGGACCTGCAAGACTGAAAATGTGTGATATTCCTCTTCTTAATCTTATACCCCACACCTGCTTGGTGAATGGAGGTGCGGTCATCCCGCACTCCCACCTACCTTCTGGGCCCACAGGAACTCCATCACAGTCTGTGTGCTCAGTCAGAGCCTGGGTGCCCTGCCCTGTCCTCCACCGATATTTTTCCTTGTTTTTTAATTTTAATTTTTTTCTTTTTCACTTTCTTTTTTCTAGTGATTAGTTTGCTTGTATTTGTATGTTTTAAAACAACTATTACTATTAATAATTTTGTCCTTTTTAGTATTATTCTTATTCTTCCCCTTCCAGGTCCTGGTTTTCAGCATTTTTTCTTTTCCCTGTTCCTGGTTAAAAAACTTTTTTTTTAATTTAAGTTTTTTATTTCCCCCCTTTTTTCTCATGGTTAACCCCATTTCTTATTTTTCTTTTTGCATTTTTCCCATTTGTTTTTCCTTCATTATTCTCCTTCTCTACCTTTTTTCTCTTAGTGCCCTATCCCCAGATATTGTAGGTTATTTTTTCTTTTTTCTTCTTCTTTTTCCCTTTTTTCTTTTTTTGGTTACTGTTCCTGTGTGATTACATGGTGTGTTTTTTGTCCATGTGCTTTTAGTTTTTTTATGGTTATTCAATTGTAATTTTTGCCTAACTGAGTGGGAGACAGCAACAGTCCCCATAAGACACAACTACACCCACACCTCCTACAACATCACTTACTGAGCAAGAGCCACTACCTCCTTCTCCACCAATGGGCCAATGAAAAAAAACACCAAGAAGAGCCTGAATCACCCTTGGTTGCTCTTCACAAACAGTTAACAGAGATCTAACTGCAAGAATGCCAAGACGTCTCAGAGAAAACAGACCATCACAGTCCACACAAAGAAGCAGGATAAAGTGGGAGAAACAAAGGAGCAGTATACAGACCCAGAACATATCCCTGAGGAAGAACCAGCATTGGAATGCTCTGATAAGGAATTCAAAAGAATTACATTTAGGTATCTTCAAAGGATTGAGAGACAGACCAAAGAAAACACAGAAAAAAACCTTAGAAGAATTTTGGAAGAAAATACAAGAACAAAATGACAA
>NW_006922465.1:405019-406546 GCF_000298275.1 Orycteropus afer afer
CCAGCCAGCTACCCAGAGGGACTGAGTAGTTGAACCTGTGGGCTCGGGATCATAGTCACAGAGGACATCAAGCTCAATTGGCATAACATACTACACAAATCATTGTTCCACCTTCTACTGTGGTGAGTAGTGACTGAGATCTTAAAAGCTTGCAAGCTGCCATCCAGATGCAGCGATGGGTCTCTCCTTGTCCAGAGGCAGGAAGAATGAAGAAAACCAAAAATTCATGGAAATAATCAGTCCTAGCGACTGGTACATCATCTGATCTGCAGCCTATATGAGTATGAGACCAGAAGAATTAGATGGTGCTTGGCTACTACTGTCAACCACTTGGAAGAGGGTCTTTGTAGGAGATCCTGGATAGACAGGGGGAACAATGTGGAACAAAACTCAAAATCATTTGAGGAAAAAAAAAAGCGGGGAACAGGTTTACTGGCCCGATGGAGCCTGGTGGAACCACTGAGACTATGGCCTCTAGCTGCCCTTCAGGTCTGGAATTGAATTCACCCTGTGGCTTCCAGCCAAGCAATAGACAACCATACTAGTTGAACATTTACATGAGGTAGATACACTCCTTGGAGAGAACAAGCAAGAGAGAAAGAAGGGCTGCTCAGGCTCAGGGAGACAGTTCAGGGGGTAGGAGTGCATGGAGGGATGGACACAGGGAAGAAGTAGCTATCGGGAGGAAGTGGGAGAGATGTTGCATTGTGCTGAATTGTGGTCAATGTCATGAGACAAAGTATATGTGATATGCTGTATGGAAAGTGTATTTGCTCTGTACATTTTCACCCAAATCACAATAAAAAAAATCTAAAAAAAATAAAATAAAATTTAAAAAAATAAAACAATGGTTTAAAAAAAAAAGTGTGTGTTCACTGGGGAAAAGGAAACTATCAGAGTTTTCAAGGATTACTGGAGACAGGCTCTGAACTGACACTAATTCCAGGAGACCCAAAGCATCATTGTGGCCCACCAGTCAGAGGGGGGTCATATGGAGGTCAAGTTATTGATGGAGTCTTAGCTCAGATGCATCTTACAGTGAGTCCAGTGGGTCCCTGAACCCATCCTGTAGTGATTTTCCCAGTCTCAGAATGCATAATTGGAATAGATATACTGAGCAATTGACAGAATTCCCACATTGGGTCCCTGACATGTGGACTAAGGGCTATTAAGTAGGAAGAGCCAATTGGAAGCCATTAGAACTGGTTCTACCTCAAAAATAGTAAATCAAAAACAATACCCCATCCCTGGAGGAGTTGCAGAGATTACTGCCAGCATCAAGGACTTGAAGGATGCAGAGGTGGTGATTCCTACCACATCCCCATTTAATTCACCTATTTGGCCTGTGCAAAAAACAGATGGATCTTGGAGAATGACAGGAGATCATCGTAAACTTAATCAGGTGGTGACTCCAATTGCAGCTGCTGTTCCTGATGTGGTTTCATTGCTTGAGCAAATTAGTACATGTCCTGGTACTTGGTATGCAGCTATTGATCTGGCAAATGCCTTTTTTTCTATACCAATTTC
>NW_006922465.1:406691-430600 GCF_000298275.1 Orycteropus afer afer
GATACTGCCTCAGAAACCCAAGGAGGGGTTGCTATGAGTGGGGCTGACTCGACGGCACATAACAACAACAACAACAATTTCAAAGGACCATCAGAAGCAGTTTGCCTTCAGCTGGCAAGGCCAACAGTATACTTTCACAGTGCTTCCTCAAAGGTATATCAACTCCCCGGCACTATGTCATAATTTAGTCCGTGGGGATCTTGATTGCCTTTCCCTCCCACAAGACATCACACTGGTCCATTATATTGATGACATTATGCTGATTGGATGTAGTAAGGAAGAAGTATTGATGACTCTAGACTTACTGGTGAGACATCTGTGTGCTAGAGGGTGGGAAATTAACCCAACAAAAATTCAGGCACCTCCCACCTCAGTGAAATTTCTAGGGGTCCAATGGTGTGGGCATGTTGAGATATTCCTACTAAAGTGAAGGATAAGTTATTATATCTGGCTTCCCCCACAACTAAAAAGGAGGTACAATATCTGGTGGGCATCTTTGGATTTTGGAGGCAACATATCCCTCATTTGGGTGTGTTGCTGTAGCCTATTTATCAAATACTTGGAAAGCTGCTAGTTTTGAATGGGGCCCAGAACAGAAGGCTCTGCAACAGGTTCAGGCTGTTGTGCAAGCTGCTCTGCCACTTGGGCAATGTACCAAATGTGAGTGATCCAGCTGATCCAATGGTGCCTGATGTGTCTGTAGCAAATAGACATGCTCTTTGGAGTCTTCGGCAGGTCCCTATTGGTGAGTAACCCTTGGGATTTTGGAGCAAAGCCCTGCCATCCTCTGCAGATAACTACTCTCCTTTTGAAAAACAGCTTTTTGCTTGTTACTGTGCTTTAGTAGAGAGTGAACACCTAACCATGGGCCACCAAGTCACCATGAGGCTTGAGCCACTTATCGTGAACTGGGTGTTGTCTGACCCAGAGAGTCATAAAGTTGGACATGCACATCAGAACTCCATCATTAAATGGAAGTGGTATATCAGAGATCATGCTCGAGTAGGACCTGAAGGCACAAGTAAGTTGCATGAGGAAGTGGCCCAAATGCCTATGGTCTCCACTCCAGTCACATTACCTTCCCTCTCCTAGTCTTCACCTATGGCCTCATGGGAAGTTCCTTATGATCAGTTGATTGAGAAAGAGAAAACTCATGCCTGGTTTACAGATGCTTCTGCACGATACGCAGGAACCACTGGAAAGTGGGCACCAGGAGCACTGCAGCCCCCTTCTGGGACTTCCTTGAAGGGCAGTGATGAAGGGAAACTTTGAGCTGTTCACTTTGCATGGAACAAGAAGTGGCCAAATGTACGACTATATATAGATTCATGGGCTGTGGCTAATGGCTTGGCTGGATGGTCTGGGACTTGGAAGAAGCATGGTTGGAAAATTGGCGACAAAGATGTATGGGGAAGTATGTGGGTAAATCTCTCTGAATGGGCCAAAGGAGTAAAGATATTTGTGTCTCATGTAAATGCCCACTGTGGTAGTTATGTTTGTGTGTCAACTCGGGTGGGCCTGGTTGAATGGCTGGGCAGCTGGTGGCAGTTATTCCTCATGATGAGACTGGCAATCAACTCCATGGTGGGATCTACCACAGCAGCTGAGTAGCTGCCTTTGGGATGTGGTCTTCTTCCTGTATATAAGGCGAAGCCTTCGGAATGGTCTCTAGCTTATGGAATGCTTGGACCATACATGTAGCCATGTCATTGCTCAGCAGCCTCCTATGCTCTGCTGACCTTGGGACTTACAATGGACTTAAGTTAATGGCCTGCTGTGCGATTTGGTAACATCAGGACTGTGCCTTTTTATTTGTCAACTTTGGGCTTGTTAGCCTCAGCAGCCAG
Source organism: Orycteropus afer afer (assembly GCF_000298275.1). Lineage (NCBI taxonomy): Eukaryota > Metazoa > Chordata > Mammalia > Tubulidentata > Orycteropodidae > Orycteropus > Orycteropus afer. The sequence continues at coordinate 408,539 of NW_006922465.1, forward strand.
TATCTTCCTGAGTGAAGAAATGCCTCCAGCTCCAGTGGGCCAGGAGTAGGAGGCAGAGCTGGATCCCCAAGGTTGAGTGGCTTTCACCCAGCCCCTAGAGCCTGGCCCTTTGAACTCGGACTTAAAGCCTCCAAACTGTAAGAGAATTAACTCCTGTTTGTTAAGGCCATCCCATTTGTGGTATACTCTTGTCAGAGTGGCACTAGGTAACCAGAACACCCACCAAAAGGTGACCTCTGCAGAGGGGGACTTTAACAATCAACTGGATAGGATGACACATTCAATGGAAATCAGCCATCCTTTTTCCCCAGATACTCCTGTCATTGCTCAATGGGCTCATGAACAAAGTGACCATGGTGGCAGGGATCGAGGTTACACATAGGCTCAGCAACATGGACTTCCACTTACCAAGGCTGATTTGGCTACCTCCACTGCTGAGTGCCGAATCTGACAGCAGCAGAGACCAACACTGAGTCCACGATATGGAACCATTCCTCGGGGTGATCAGCCATCAATGTGGTGGCAGGTTGATTACACTGACCACTTCCATCATGGAAAGGACAGCATTTTATTCTTACTGGAATAGATACTTATTCTGGATATGGATTCACCTTCCCTGCATGCAATGCTTCTGCCAAAACTACCAGCAGTGGACTTACAGAATGCCTTATCCACTATCTTGGTATCCTACGCAGCATTGCTTCAGATCAAGGGACTCACTTCACAGCAAATGAAGCACGGCAATGGGCCTCTGCTCAAGGAATTCATTGGTCTTACCATGTTCCCCATCATCCAGAAACACCTGGCTTGACAGAACAATGGAATGGCCTACTGAAAACAGCTAGGTGGCAATACCTTGAAGGGTTGAGGCATTGCACCTTGCAAGGTTACCATCCTCTCGTTAAATTTCTTTCTGAGCCACAGCTGACTTTCTAGGCATTATTTCAGAACCCAGTCTGCAACAATGCTTTATTTAAACATATGGTAGAGTATGTGTCCTGAATGACTCCTTTTTTCTAAAAAAAAAAAATAACTGTCCTGGCTATTCTGCTATATTTATTTTTCTATATGAACTTCAGAATCAAGTTGTCTTTAATAAAATAATTATCAGATTTGGATCAAATTAAACTTGTGTAAAAAGTTTTTGAAACTTTAGGAATTTGAGGCTTCCTGTCCTATCCTTTTGTACTTGTTTGTTTGCTCATGGTTCTCTCCATATTCAAATTCTCTGCATACAAATTATGCCCATTTCCTGTTAATTTTATTGCTCAGTGCCTTATATTTCTGTATCTATCATTGCTGGGGTCCATTTTTTTTTCAATGCAATTATATGTATGTGTGTGTGTTTTATATCCAGCACCTTTAAATCTCTTATTTAAAGTTGCTTTCAGTTTATAAATTGAATGTTGAATTAGAAGTCTTCTCTGTACCAGTTTCTCCTGAACCTCCAAAGGAGAAAAAGAACAATGTGTCAAGTACTTTACAATCCACTCTTACTTAAATAGGGAACCCAAGGGTGGGTGGGTGGGGAAGGTTATGATCAGCTTCTTTATTTTCCCTCCATGTTTTTTTCTTTTTCCTCCAATACCAGATTGTCTCAACCTTCCCCAAGTAGAAGCAGAGGAAGGAAAGAAAAGTAAGAGGCAGAAAAGGTAACTTAATGGATATTGTTGTAATCAGATTTTGGTTTTCTCATGCCTTGGTAGATTTTCTTATTGAAAGGGGATTTTGGGGGTTTCTAAGCAAATACCTTGCTGGAGACCTCCAATTGCAGGGGAAGCCTTGATGCTGTCACATTCTTTTAACAGATGCCATTTAAAAATCTTACATTTCCCTCAGGCATACAGTGATCAACCATCTCTGCAGTCCAGATCCATTCACAGGTGGGAATTAGGCACCCATCTCTATTCCTGTCATATATCAGGGTAAAGGGAAAGTTCTCCTAAGAACACTTTTACACACTCCATTTTAGACCTGTTGGGTTTTAAGAATCAAAAATTTGTAATTTATTTTCTTGTGCACTTTCTGCTACAGTCATGATGTCTCCTACAATCACTCTAATTAAGTCAGAACAGGCAATAATCCCCACTGATGAGTGACTAGGTGCCCGAGTGGCACAATGTGTAAAGTGCTTGGCTGCTAATTTAAAGGATAGCGGTTTGAATCCATGAGCCATTCCACAGGAGAAAGATGTGGCAGTCTTTGGCAGTCAGTTTCCATAGAAAGATTTACAATCTTCAAAACCCTAAGGGGCAGTTCGACTGTCCTATAGGGTAGCTATGAGTCAGAATTGACTCGACAGCAATGGATATGGAATGAGTGAATTTGAAGCTAGAAGAATATACAAAAAAAAAAAAAGAAAAACCTCAATGCCATCGAGTCGATTCCGACTCATAGCAACTCCTCCTTAGGTTTCTGAGGAGGTATCTCTATGGAAGTAGATTGCCCAGTCTTCTTTCTGAGGAGCAGCTGGTGGCTTTGAACTTCTAGCCTTCTAGTTAGCAGTCAAATGCCTTAGGTACTATACCACCAGAGCTCCCAAGCTGGTAATAATAATAATAATAATAATATATGTGTGTGTATATATATATATATATATATATATGTATGTATATGTATACACACACACACACACACACACATATATATAGGGGAGCAATATAATTTGGGAGAGGGAAGTCAAAGTTTCTGAACATAATACTTTGGGACAGAATGAACTGGGAAGGACATATCCATGGCTAAAGAAATTCAGGTAGAAAGTTTGTAGGGAACTTGAAAACTGATTCTTATACTGATTTTCACTTCTTAGACCTGAAACAGCAGCTGGTTCATTTGATTTGGGTTCACCAGCACCTGCAACCACAAGAGTAGAGAGAATCCTTCAGACCCGCTCATGGACTTGAGACTTGCCAGCCTCTACCACCACGTGAAATGTTTTCTTGACAGTTTGTGAGTTCTGTGAGATATTACAGGGAAATACAGAACCCTAAGGCGGGAGGGAGAGTATTGAGGGGAGCAGGAAGACTTGATGTTAGAGATGGGACACAGCAGTTTGGAAAATGTGGACATCTGGGACATCTTTAACCTCCACCTCATAGGGGCCAGCCTTGTGCTGATCCTTCTACAAGAAATTATTCAAGCAGTAATTAAGTTTAAAAGCTCATGAAAAATTAGTTATCAATATTTTGTTCATCAGATATATAAGTTTAATAAATCTTGAAAAAAAACCAGAAAGGATTGTAAGTGAATAGCTCACCGCACATCAAAAATCCTGTGAACTTGTACCCAGTTTGAAGACTGCTGGCTTATTTTACCACTTACTACATCACCAACCTCTCCCGGAGGTAGAAGAAACCAGAAACTACTAAATAACTGCCAGCATTTATTAAATACTTAATATTCTTCCATCAATCATTTACTGTGAGCCAATTATGTAATGGCCATGGCGGTAGATGCTGAAGACTGAATGACTAAACAGAAAGAGGAGAAGCAGCCCATTCTTTCACAAACGTCAGTATCTATTTACAAAGAAGAAAATGCTACATATTTTGTGCTTATATAAGGTAAATTTTCTTTTAAAACAAAATTGCTTGCATACAGCACATACAATTTTAAACCATGTAATTTTAAAGTGATATTGTAACCTTTCATTACCTTTTCTCTCATAGTAAACTCGTTTGTTATAAGATGGCTGTTCCACATATAGCACCATATCCACATTCCAGACAGAAAAGAGAAAAGAAGAGAAACAAAAGAAAACATACACACTGAGCCCGCCCACTTAAGCACAGCTTTAAAGAACTGGATAAGAAGCCCTATCTAACAACTTTTGCTTACAACTATAGAAGAGAGAGAGAGAGAGAGAGACAGACAGACAGACAGACAGACAGAGAGAGATCAGAGGAGATTGGGGCTTCCATATAAATTCTAGTGTCATAGAGAAGAGCCAGGATCTTTGCTGTCAAGGGAGAAGAGGCAGAGAGCTGAAGTCCCCTCAGTCACAGAGACATCTCCCCTCTCCCTCCACATACAATGCTGCACACAGCCACAATCTTATTTCCACACAGTACTATATAGTCCGAGCCAGTCACAGGCTCCCCAACCATGCGCGCCACCAGCACCATCTCGGTGCTACACACAGTCACATACTGCCGAAGGGGCCAGAGTAACAAAGCTCCCTGTATCTGGACACAGAGGCACACACAGTAACAGTCACAATCACACACCTACCACAGAGGCACACGGGCCCACTCGCACACAGTCACACAATCACAATTATACAACCATCACGGGGATTCAGTCACTTTTGTCCTTGTGTCATAGTCACAGTTACCGACCACAGGGGCATAAACCCTCACAAACTCCCCACATCCGCACATGTGGGGTCATACAGTCATAATCCCGTACACACACATCACTGAGACAAAACCACACAATCAAAATTTCACAACTGCCCCTTCTCAGCCTGCCCCAATCTTCCAGACTTAATATTCAGCCTCTGTCCCCGCCCAGGCTCTTAGACTTCACCTCTGGGCCACCCCCGGATGGCATCAGTTGGTACTGGCGGGCGTAACAGTTTATAGACCAACATTCTAGTACAGCAAACTCCCCACGAAGCCCTGGACCCCTCAGTAAGACCCGCCGACACTGAGCCTTCTGGGAAACGTAGTTTAGAGCTGCCACCGGAGCAGACAAGATGGCGCCGGCCTTGAGCCCGACCAAAGGGATTGCCTCCAAGACCGGAAACGCACTAGGGAGTCATTTGGGTTGTCGGCCTAGTTTCGCAACGCGGTTCCCACGTGGTGCCAGCCCGACGTGCTTCAGCTGAACTCTCTTGAGACAGCTTACTTACATCCCTTCCCGTAGTAGGAAGGCTGTCTTACAATCTTTGGGGGGATGAAAGAATGATTACAGTATATTTTGAACGTAGATTAAATTCTTTACGTCCGAAGTATACCGCTGGACGTTCTGGGAAATGTAGTGCACAGGAAAATGAAAGCCAAATCAAGATCGGCTAATTCCGCTCAGTCCTGGGTCGGGGCTAGGCGGAGTGCGGGGACCTCTGGGCATGCAAGCTTGCCCAAGGAGTGCGCAGGCGCAGGCTCTGTAGTTCGCCATCGTCGTCTTTGTTTGCTGGTGAGTGTGATTTCGGCTCCGCGCAGAGCGTCGCCTAGTGTGGTACCTGGCCTTTTCCTTCCCGAACTGGGCCAGAAAAGCTGAAGGGGAGGATTCGCAAAGCCTGCGTTGGGGTCGAGAAGGCTGAAGAGGAGGAATCGTCTCCCGTGACGTGGTCGTGTTCAGAGTTTATGTCGATGGGGGAGGGGTATGGAAGGAAACTAGGTTTTGTTCTTGGATGGGTGAACGTGATTGTAACGGGGTATTGGAAGTTGTAGAGTGAGTGAGAAACTGTTAGCAAGTTTGGGTGGGTGGCATTGTAAGCTTTGTGAGGAGGTAATCTCTAAGCCTAACTTTTGTCATTTTTAAAATAATGATAAATAAGGATGCCTCTTTTTGGAGCATGCATTTTTCTGGAAGGAAGGAAAAAGGCTATTACTGAGCTGATAGGTAATTTAAAAAATAATTTTTGAAGTATGAAAGCAGATACATTATAAAGTAGGAAACAAAACCAGTATTTTTTTTGAAAGAGGAAAGATTTCCGAAAAATTTGTTACGGAATGCTTTGCTTCCCAGTAAGCATTGTTTTGAATACTTCCAGGAAACTTTGGTGGGGCCATTTTGAGAATTCCTAGACTAAGGAATAGCTTTAAGTAGTAGCGTCCTTTAGTTTAGACGGCACAGAATTGGGAATCAGTGTTTCTGGATTCTAGATGTATCAAGAAAACTTTGGCTGAGAGAGGTTAAAAATCTCACTTTGTCAGTGAGCATGGCAGGCGGAAGTTGTACTCCACATTTGCCCAGGTTTTCCTCCAGACTTAGTGGCCTTTGTGCGTGTAGTGAAACAAAAATTATTATTTTCTTACGTACAAAGATACTTTCTTCAGATACTTTGTCACTTTCTTCTAACATTTTTCAGTAAAATATAGCGAAGGGTACCAGGGTGTAGAATTCATATACAGAAATAATAGCTTTGGTATATACGAAAAGTAGTAAGTTAAAGGTTAGGAGGAAAAAAGTTAAAAGTTACTTGCAACAGCGACAAATCAGATAAAACCTCTAAAGATAAAAAATGTGTAAAACCTATACACCGCATCGACTGTATAGGACAGAGTAGAACTGGCCCATAGGGTTTCCAAGGCTGTATGTAAATCTTTAGAGAAGCAGACTGCCACATCTTTCTTCTACAGAGCAGAGTGGTTGGTAGATTCTGACTGCCAACCTTCTGGTTAGCAGCCAAGCGCTTAAGCACTGTGCCACCAGGGTTCCTTATAATGATTATTTTAAAGTACTATTAAGCCAAACCAAACCCACTGCCATTGAGTCAATTCCGACTCAGCGACCCCCACTGGGTTTCCAAGGCAGTAAATCTTTGGAAGTAGATTGCCCCATTTTCCTTCTTCAGAGCAGCTGGTGGGTTTGCACTGCCAGCCTTCTGGTTAGCAGTCGCATGCTTTAGGCGTTGTGCCACCAGAACTCCTTAAAGTGCAATTAAGAGACTAAGAAGACTGAGCAAATGGAAGTACATACCTTAAATAGATTGAAAAAGTTTGCAGGATATTTTGTTGCATAAAGAAGCAAAGTGCACAATGTTTGGTGGTGTATACTAAAAGTGCTTTTTTTGGGCAAGGGTATAAGACTATTTGTAATTGCACCAAGAATCTTAAAATTTACACAAAATAATAAAAATGGTTGGGGGGGGTAGGAAATGCAGCACTTAGGGTAGGGGTGAGAACCACATTTTTTCCTGTTTTCTACATTTTCCTTTTTAACTATAATGGAGGAATTAAATGTCTGTGCTCATTCTGTTCCTTCTCAGACATTTATCACTGCCTCATTCTTGAAATGTTTCCTGGACTTCCTCAATACTACTATCATTTTTCTAATTCCAGTCAATATCAACAAACAAAAAAACTCTCCAGAACTATTTCTGCCTCTCCCTTAACTATTGGTGTTCCTAACTTCTGATCTTGATCATCTTTTTACTTGTAAGTACTCTACAAGGAGTACTGGTGGCCCAAAAGGTTAAACTCTTGGCTGGTAACTGCAAGGTTGGCAGTTTCAACCTGTCCAGCAGCTCTGTAGGAGAAAGATCTGGTGATCTGTTTCCATGAAGGTTAAAGCCAAGAAAACCCTATGAGGCAGTTCTGCTTGTCACATTGAGTTGCTATGAGTCAAAATCAACCTGAATGGCACCTAACAAGTACTGTATAAACAATAGCATTCTACTGCTATGAATTCAGCTAACACTGATCCTTCAAATACCCATTTTTATTTGAAGTTTGTCTTGAATTCCTAATCCAGATGCCTAATGGAAAGCTCCACTTGGAGGTTGCACCAGAAACAAAACCAAAAAAACCCCATTGACATCGAGTCAGTTCTGACTCATAGTGACAGTATAGGACAGGACAGAACTGCCCCATAGGATTTCCAAGGTCACTCCTCGGAAGGAAGGTTGGGCAATCCTACTTCTGTAGTGATACTGCCTCGGAAACCCAAGGAGGGGTCGCTATGAGTCGGGGCCGACTCGATGGCAAAATAACAACAACAACAATCTTTACAGAAGCAGACTGCCTCATCTTTCTCCTGTGGAGCAGCTGGGGGTAACCATCAACCTTTTGGTGAGCAGCCACCAGAGCTCAAGTCACAGTAGTGTCTAGCCAGATTGTAAACCTCTTACCAATAAGAACAGGAAGACCTTTTAAGTAAGTTTGATTTTTTTCATCTGTCACAAGCCATTTTAAATTGGAGACCAAGGTGTCTTCAGCACACAAGTAAATGGTATTAGATGTTTGCTGAATCGATAAATGATAATTGTAGGACATTTATAATAATTTCTCTTAGGTAAAATATTTAAAAAAAAAAACCAAATCCACTGTTAGCAAGTTGATTTTGACTCATGGTGACACCACATGTTTCAGGGTAGAACTGTGTTCCATAGGATTTTCAGTGGCTGTGATCTTAAGGAAGTAGATCCCCTTTCTTCTGTGGTGCCACTAGGGGGATTTGAACCACCAGCCTTTCAGGTAGCAGTGGAGTGCAAACCATTTGCACCAGGCAGGATGGTAAAATATTCAAAGAACAAACTAGTTGCCGTTGAGTTGATTCCAACTCAGAAGTGACCTCCAGAAGCTGACTGCCTCATCATTCACCCGCAAACTTGCTGATGGTTTCAAACCACCAACCTTTTGATCAGCAGCCCAATGCTGTAACCACAATTTATGTTAAATATTAGGTCTCTATTGTTTCAGAGCTTTGACTCCTAAATACTATCAAAATACCTTTCCTTACATTTTGTCTGTGTCGCTCAAGGTTGGTGATATCACATTCATGAGAAAAGTGCCATTGTGGGCTTTTGAAGGAAACTGATATTTAAAAATGTGACTGATTTTAGCAGGAAGGAGCCACAAGTGAAACAAACTCAAAGAAACCTGGACTTGCTGTGATGCTGGGGAACTCTGGGCAACCCATTATCATAGTTTCTCTGTAAAATCTAACTTTTTTTTTTTTTTTTTTTGTAGTTGTGAGTTGGGTGAGTTTACAGAGCAAATTCACTTTCATACAGCAGCTCACATACACTTTGTCTTGTGACACTGACTGCAATTTCCCACAATGCAACAGTTCCCCTCCCACTTTCTCCCCATAGTTAGCTCTTCCCTGTGCCCTTCCCTCCCGTGCCCTCTTGCCCCCTGAGCTATCTCCCTGTGTATGCACAGCCCTTCTAGTCTCCTATGATTGATCTCTCCAAGGAGTATATCTTCCTACTGTAAATGTTTAGCTCATATGCCTGTCTTTTGTTTGGCTGGAAGCCACAGGAATGGGTTCAATTCCAGACCTGAAGGGGAGCTAGGGGTCACAGTCTTGGGTTCTGCCAGGCTATATCAGACTGGCAAACCTGGTCCCCCCCTCCATTTTTTTAAATGATAAAATCTAACTTTTGAAAATAAGATACCTTCTGCTTTTTATCTCTAAAATGTGTGGCGCCTTTAAATGGCATGATGAGTTTGGCCTTAGATGCACACATGTCTGTATGTGCTTCAACATCTTAAGCAAAAGGTCATCATTATTTTGTTCTTTTTCACAGGCCAGCTTCTTTGTGTTGCACCTTTCTTATCTTTCAAAAGCCCTGTGGATTCCTAAGGGTTCAGCTGGCATTCTGGGATGGAGCTTTGACTCTTTAACAGTAATATCCAAGTTCTGTGTCACTTTTCTGTTTACAAGTTTAAAGACACCAGTTCAAACAAAAAGAGCAAGGGGTAATTGAGGAAAAAGTGTAAAGGAAAAGCTCTGCTGGCAAGTGAGAACCAAGTAGATGTGAATGGGGTAAAAGTTCATTACAGTTATTCATTGAGGGTTCTTGTAGGGGAAAAAAGGAGAAAAAATAAATCAGCCTTTTTTTTTTTTCTTTAATTGTGATTTGGGTGAAAATTTACAGAGCAAATTCACTTTCCATACAGCAGTTCACATACACTTTGTCTCATGACATTGACCACTATTTACTACAATGCATCAGCTCCCCTCCCACTTCGATAGTTACCTCTTCCCTGTGTCCATCCCTCCATGCACTCCTGCCCCCTGAGCTGTCTCCCTGTGCATAAGCAGCCCTTCATTCTCCCATGATTGTTCTCTCCAAGGAGTGTATCTATCTCAGGTAAATGTTCAACTCATATGCCTGTCTTTTGTTTGGCTGGAAGCCAAAGGCGTGGGTTCAGTTCCAGACCTGAAGGGCAGCTAGGGGCCATAGTCTCAGTGGTTCCACCAGGCTCTATCAGACCAGCAAACCTGGTCCCCCCCCCTTTTTTTTTTCTCCAAATGATTTTGAGTTTTGTTCCACATTGTTCTCCCTCTCTATCCAGGATCTCCTACATAGATCCCCTTCCAAGTGGTTGACAGTGGTAGCCAGGCACCATCTAGTTCTGGTCTCATATTTGTATAGGCTGCAGATCAGAAAGTGTACCAGTCGCTAGGACTGATTGTTTCCATGAATTTTTGGTTTTCTTCATTCTTTGCTCTGGACGAGGAGAGACCCATCATTGCCTCTAGATGGCAGCTTGCAAGCTTTTTAAGATCACAGTTGCTACTTGCCAAAGGAGGAGGTGGAACAATGTTTTGTGTAGTATGTTATGCCAGTTGAGCTTGATGTCCTCTGTGACAGTGGTCCCGAGCCCACAGGCTCAACTACTCGGTCCCTCTGGGTAGCTGGCTGTGACTAAGCAGTGACTACAACCTTGCCCCTTGTCAGCCCCATTATACACCTGGGAATTCAGATCATTCACATAAACTTATAGGACCATTGTCTGCCAACCCTATACATGGTCTTGGGTACACTCCCCGCTTTACAGACATACCTACTAGTTCAGCCTGTCCACCCATCTATCCACCCATATACCCATGTTTGCCTTCACTGACAATGCAGTATGGTATTAATCACTCAGTGTTAAAAATGTGATTAAGAGAGTTACTCAAAAAATACATGCAGGGGCGGAGAAGCAGCACTCCAGGTAAGTGAGAACTGATTACTAACTAAAAACTTCTAAGAGAGATACGGTCATTTGGTTAGTCTTTGAGGTCATAAGGTGGGTGGGGTGGGGTGGGGAATAGGCTTTTATTGGAATGATTGGCTGTAGAGGATTACAGTGATTGAGTTCAGGAACTAATTAGATGGGTTCAATCACAGTCACATAACCTTCAGATGGTATCTTAAAACGTCACTGGTGGATGTTTAAACAGCTTTAACCAGATGTGTCAGGAGTTTGTGAAAACTTTTCTTGGTACTACAACTTCATTTCCCCAAAATAGCTTGTTTTGGGGTGGTCTCAGAAACTTTAGATAAGGTTGGCTCCAAGATGCTTTCAAGCAGTTCTCTTTATTAAATCCTTGTCACGAAGATTTATTTCTTGTGCCTATTTTATGCAAAAGACAACTGTGTCAGCCTTCTGTTTCCTAGGGTATATTTCTCTTAACATCCTGTCTAAATCAGAAATCACAGTTTTTATGGCTTGTAGTAATTAGCATAAGGAGCTCTGGTGGGCTCAGTGCCTAAGGCGCTTGACTGCTAACCAGAAGGCTGGCGGTTCAAACCCACCAGCCACTTCTTGGAAGGACGGTTGGGCAATCTACTTCTGTAGCGATACTGCCTCGGAAATCCAAGGAGGGGTCACTGTGAGTCAGGGCGACTTGACGGCACATAACAACAACAACACTTTATGCAAAAGACAACTGTGTTAGCATTCTGTTTCCTGGGCTGTATTTCTCTCACATCCTGTCTAAATTAGAAATCACAGTTTTTATGGCTTCTAGAGCTCTGGTAGGAGCTCTGGTAGCATAGTGCCTAAGGCACTTGACTGCTCACCAGAAGGCTGGCGGTTCAAACCCACCAGCCACTCCTTGAAAGGAAGGTTGGGCAATCCTACTTCCGTAGTGATACTGCCTCGGAAACCCAAGGAGGGGTCGCTATGAGTCGGGGCCGACTCGACGGCAAACAACAACAACAACAACAACAAGAGCTCTGGTAGCATCGTGCCTAAGGCACTTGACTGCTAATCAGAAGGCTGGCGGTTCAAACCCACCAGCCACTCCTCGAAAGAAAGATGGGGCAATCTACTTTCGTAGTGATACTGCCCCGGAAACCCAAGGAGGGATCGGAAACCCGAGGAGGGGTCGCTATGAGTTGGGTCTGACTCAAGGGCGTATAACAACAACTACAACAAGTAATTCAAGTAATTAACATAAGGAGCTCGGTGGTGCAGTGCCTAAGGCATTTGACTGCTAACTGGAAGGCCTGCAGTTTAAACCCACCAGTCACTCCCAGGTGTTCATCAGGGACATTGGTCTGTAGTTTCCTCCTGGTGCCTCTCAGCTGCTCTCTCCTGTCGTTGGGTCTTTCTGCCATAGGCCTGCTGGTCATTGCCTTCTTAGGTCCTGCTAACTGGCCCAGCTCACAGCCAGTGTAGTAGCTTGGTTCCCACATGGCTGTTTCTTTGCTGGCCCACGTGTCTTCTGTTACAGCTTTTCCAGCTAACCTGCGTGGGTCTTAGTCTTTCTCAGCTACAGCCTTTTATTAACAGGCCTGGGAGGGAGTTCCATTTTCCAAAGAATCGGCTCCCCTCCTGGCTCCTATCAACAAGGAGGCCTCAGAAAACCTCCTGAGTTTCAGTGGTTTATCTTATTCCTTGTCAGTTACAAGGTGGGACCTCCCTCACCAGATCAAAGTCCAACCAATTCATGAGATGTCAGCCAACTCAAGTCTTGTTCAAAAATAACATTTTCTGGTGGTTGAAACTGGCTCCTCTCCCAAGCAAAAGTAACAAACTCTCTGGGGTAGAAATCACTTTGGTAGGTCCTCAATTTCTTTCTCTAAAGAACTAGGGCAAAAGTAACAACTCCTCAGGGTTTAGAGGGAAAAATCTGTGAAGGAAAAGGTCACATAAAGGAACACATTGTACCAGAGGGGATTTGTGGTTTTTAATCTAGGTGTTACTCTTCTTTCTCCTTCATGTATACGTGAAATTCTTTGTATCTTTGATCTATCAAGATCCTACCCATTATTGAGTTTCCTTTTTATTAAAATGTCCTATTGCTTCTAACTAGTCTCTAGTCTCTGAACTCCCATCTCACATCACAGCTTCCGGGACAACTTGGATCCTAAATATATATTGTCTCCTATATGTTTTACACTAAAACATACATTGAAACTAAGATGTACATTAAGATAAAGGCCAGTATTTTATCCATCTGGTCTGCAGCCAAGAGCACAAACAAGGTGATTATTAAATAATTGGTGATTGTTGTAGAGCTCCAATGTGGAAGGGTTTATTTTTTCACTTTCTTGAGATACAGAAACTATAAAATAAAATTCACTCTTTCAAAGTATATTATTTGATGAATTTGAGTAACTGTGTAGTTGTATAACCAGTACCAAAATCAAGATATAGAATAGTTCATCACAGTGCCCTGTTGAATTTGAACCACATCACTTAGTGACCACTGCTTTCTGTCATGATAGTTTTATTTTACTAGAATTTCATATAAATGTATTTATATAGTTTATAAACTTTTATGTTTGCTTTCTTTGACTTACCTAATAGTTTTTAAGCATAAATCATGTTGGGTATATTTTAAAGTCTCTCATTAGGTGCCCACCCGGTGCAGAACATGTGCAGTAAAGGTCAAAGTGAACTTCACCAGCGACAGGTGAGAGAAAGAATCCCTCACTGGAGCTGGAACTGGAATCCAGAGATACCACGCATCCAAAACTTGAACTTAGGAACCCCACCCATTTTATGAATAAAGATGATGCCTCTTTCCTGCCAAAGACCCTTTATAAACCTTAGCAATCCCTTTGTTCAGGGCGAGACCACAGGCTAGGTAGGGTAGGTGAAGCTCATCTCCATCTCTCCCTCACGTGCCCCTTTCCTCTTCTCTTTCTTTGGTTCTTATGGACATTGTTTGCCTCTCCTGTTGAGTTTTTTGTCAGTAGAAGGCAAGGACCCCTGCTCAGGGTCTCAGACACCCCAGTAATTGTTTGTTTACTCATAGTTCTGGTGGCTAAAACTTAAATCATGGTCTTGGCCATGTCATTTCCTCCTTTAGACCTCTCCTAGTTTCCCGCATCTGCCTGCAGTTCTTGGTGGGCCATTGGTTATAGAGGGGTTCGCACAGACATGAGAATCTAAGTCTATTTTCCTGTGTGTGTGTCTATTCTGTTTTTTTAATAAGGTGCCATTTAGAAATGTTTTAAGTTTAGGACTCACCATACTCTGACATGACCTCGTTAATGTAACAAAAGAAAACTCCCGTTTCCAAACACGGTCTTATTTACAGTGTCATAGTGAACATCCTACAAGTTTCTTTAAAGTAACTATAAAGAGTTTATTAGTGGCAAAAGGGTGTTTTGCAAAATGGAGAAACACACAATCAAAAAGCTTTTGACACACTGCTCCAAGGAGCTTGTAATTACAGAGGTTGATAAAAACTATAGGAAGGGTATTTCTGATTGGGCAGTATTTACAAAGTTGCAGGTGGCAGGATATAAGTTGACCTTTGCAAAAAGGAGGCTTCAGGTGATAAAATACAGCTGATTACATTTCTTGGAACAAATTCTACAAGTATTTCTAAGTACTTAGTGCTTGTGTGGGCATGCCTGTGTGATTAAACAAATAAAGGGGGTGGTCTATGGGTATAGCTTAGCCACTAAAGTCAGATGTTTAACACTATGTCTAAAATCTATTCATGATGAATAATCTTCTCTAAGAGCTGCTTCTAACTACAAATTTGAAATAAGCACAACAGTGTGGGCAAAACCACATTTTTCTGTAGCAGTGCTTGTTTTCTCAGTCAAAACCAAACCAAAAAAAACCAAACTCACTGCTATTGAGTTGGATCTGACTCATAGTGACCCCCTCCTTGGGTTTCTGAGGTGGTATCACTATGGCAGTAGATGCCTAATCTTCCGAGAAGTGGCTGGTGGGTTTGAACTGCCAGGCTTCTGGTTAGCAGTCAAATGGTAGGTCAAAGGCGTATTGGAAATTTTTACAGAAGTGCCAGGCTGCACTGTATGACAGGCTTCTTAAAAGGTACAATATGGAGTTACTTAGGGTAAGAAGAGAGTTGATGTGGACCTTACCTAGAAGATTTAGTGGTATCAAGAGCCTTAGTTTTAAAATCCTCTTCCTTAACAGGTTCATGGGTTAGGACTTCAATATAACTTTTGGGGTGACATTTGGGTTGTTTTAATTTTCAGACTGTTACGAATACTACTATGAACATTTTCTTACTATTCTTAGTGTAAACATGTATATTCATTTTTCTTGAGTAAATACCTAGGAGTGCAATTTCTGGGTAATACAGGTAGTGTATGTTTAATTTGGTAAGTGCCCACGTGTTTCCAATGTGACTGTATCATTTTTTAACTCCCACCGGCAGTGTTTGAGAAGTGTGCTGCATATCTGCCACAACAATTAGATTTGCCATCTTTTTAACTTTCTCCAAAAACCAAACTCACTGCCACTGAGTCGATGCCAACTCATAGTGACCCCCATTGGGTTTCCAAGGCAGTAAATCTTTACAGAAGCAGACTGCCTCATCTTCTCTGTAGCAGCTGGTGGGTTCGAACTACCAACCTTTTGGTTAGCAGCCAAATGCCTTAACCACTATACTATAAAGAGCACGTTTTTAACTTTAGCCATTCTAACTGTAATCTAATGTATCTCACTGTAGTTTTAGAATTCATTTTCTTGATTGTTAATGAAGTTGCGTATCATGTAATGTACTTTATTGGCCATTCATATACCTTACTTTGGGAGCTCTGATAGCATAGTGGCTAAGGCACTTGACTGCTAACCAGAAGGCTGGCGATTCAAACCCACCAGCCACTCCTCGGAAGGAAGATGGGGCAATCTACTTCCGTAGTGATACTGCCTCAGCAACCCAAGGAGGGGTCGCTATGAGTCGGGTCCGACTCGACAGCACATAACAACAACAACAACAACATACCTTACTTTGTGAAGTATATGTTCAAGTCTTCTGTCTATTTGAAAAATTAGATTGTCTTTTTATTTTTGAATTTTAAATGTTCTTTATATCTTCAGAAGCCCAAGAAGGGGTCTCTGAGTCGCAGTCGACTCAACGGCGGTGGGTGAGTGAGTATATATTTTTGATACAAGCCCTTTATTAGTTTCTCCCAACATGTGACTTGCTTTTTGTTTTCTTAACTGTCTTTTTGGAAGATTACTAGTTTTTAGCTTTGAAGAAGTTTACTTGACCATTTTTTGTTTTATATTTTGTGCCCTGTTTAAGATACCTTTTCTTGACTTGGAATAAATGAGTTTTGTAGAAGTTTAGTTTTAGTGCTTATATTTAGGTCTGTGATTCATTTTAAATGAATTTTAGTTTCTGGGCTGAGGTAAGCATTGCGGTATGTATATATATTGTTTCTGTATAGACAGCTAGTTGTTCCATATTCACTTGTGGAACTGTCTTTTCCCCATTGGATGGCTTTGGCACCTTGACTATATAAATGTTGGTCTATTTGTAGACTCTGTTCTATAGTTGGTGGCTTTTTTTTTTTTCTTTTGTAAATTATGGAAGTTATAGCATTGATATGAATGGTAGTGTATAACCAGAGTCAGTTCTTAACAGCAACTTTATCAGTAAATGAATATAAAATTTTGAGAGCATTTAAGTTGGGGTAATGTTAAATATTTCCAGATAGTAATGGAAAAAAATGTAAAAGATAAGATTTGGCGAGAAGACAGTGTCACAAGAGAAGAGCTTGGAAACCAGTAAATGAAACACTAAAAGGAGAAAAATAGAGAAAACAGAAATTGATAGTAATGCCAGTTTCTGTACACAGAAATGATAGTAGCAGTAATGAAAATGTGTAGTAAATTAGATTTGGAAGTAACAGTAGTCATATTCTATAACTTTTTCCCCCACTAATTATATGTATGCTTTGCTGTTTTGCCCATGTGAGAATTACAACTAGATTTAAAAAGTTGGAGTACTTACTGTCTTTAGTTATTACACAGTTAAGATCAGTTTAAGTTAGAAAGTTCAAGACTTTTCCTGTAGGTATAAATGAATAAGACTTTAAAAGTCTAGTATGTGATGGGAGAGGTAACACCAAATGAGAGTGAAGTATGTCCACCTTGATGAAGGTAAACATTGTTACCAAGATGTATACAAGAAACAAGACCTTTTGGTAATTGCTACAGTGTATGTGTAATTTTGCAACACCACAACAACCAAAAATATGTATGTGCAGGTATGTATGTGTATATGTAGGCATTATGCATCTGTAGGTATGTATTTATGAGTGTATATGTGTGTATAGGAGCTCTGGTGGTATAGTGCCTAAAGTACTTGACTGCTAACCAGAAGGCTGGTGGTTCAAACCCACCACCACTCCCCGAAAGGTAGGTTGGGCAATCTATTTCCGTAGTGATACTGCCTTGGAAACCCAAGGAGGGTTTGCTGTGAGTCAGGTCCGACTTGACGGCACATAACAACAACAATAACGTATGCATATCCAAAAAACATAAACAAAACAAACCCACTGCCATCAAGTCAATTCTGACTCACAGAAACCCTATAGGAGGACAAAGTAGAACTGTCCCATAGGCTTTCCAAGGCTGTAACTCTTTATGGAAGCAAACTGCCTCATCTTTCTCCTGCAGAGCAGCTGGTGGGTTTGAATCATTGACTTTTTGGTGAGCAGACAAATGTCTTTAACCATTGCACCATCAGAGGTCCTGATGTGTATGTGTGTGTATATATATATATAAGTGTACGTAGGCTCGACGGCACATAACAACAACACAACAGATGTATATGCATTATGGTAGTTAAGGTTGTGTGTCAACTTGGCTGGGCTGTGATTTTGAGTGGCTTGGCAGCTGAATGTTGTTATTCCCCATGTTGAAATTGGATGTTGCGTAATCACCTTTACAGTGGAATCTGCTGTAAGCAGTTAATCAGTTGAAAAGCTAGTGCCTTTGTGGTGTGACCTACTTCCAATGTGTATGGAAAGGATCTTGTATTTTTCAGTATTCATCTTCAGTTCCTGGACTGGAACCAGTGGCCTGCTGTGTTGCCTCCTGATCTTGAGATTGTGTCACTTTACCTGCTGGCATTACATTCATCAGCCTCAGCAGCCACCTGAGTTAGGAGATGCTTTCAACTCCAGTGAGCCTGGAACAAGAGGCGTAGCTGAAACCCAAGGTTGAGGGGCCTTCACTCAGGCCCTAGAGCACTGGCCTCTGAGCTTCTAATCTACTGAAAGAATATATACCTGCTTGTTAAAGCCATCCATTTGTGGTATTTCTGTTTCTAGCAGCACTAGAGAACTGAGATACCAGGAGAGCCAGCATTATCCTGGGGAGACCAGCCCTTGTGTTTCTACCATGACAGTTGTGTCTTTTCTAGTTATCTTGCTGACACATGAAACTGTTATGACAGGGTTCACAATCACCAGCAAAATGCCACACACACATGCTTTAACAGTACATGGGAAATGCTTTTTTTCCGCATAGACAACAGACAGAGCAAGATCCAGTTCACTAGTGGGCACCAGTCTCCCATGGCCAGCCAACACATCCCACATACGGCCAGTGCAGTGCACATGTTTTTTTGTTCACCCTTCCTGTGCTATAGTACAGGAGACTCCATGCTCTCCCCACCAGGAACCCATGTAGGAATGGGATTGGCCAGATGCCATATGCTACCTGCACATGTTCAATAGATAGAGAAAATTAGTCTGTGCGCAGAACAGGAGGAGGGTGGGTGTCTGATTAGGAGAGGGAACTGAGAGGAGATGCAATTCCTAGACTCTTTATCAGAGAATGTTCTGGTATCAAGACCATTACTTAGGCAGCTTAGGTGGGAGGCATAGAGCAGACCATTCTGCTAGCATATGAAATAGAATACTGTGCTCATGAGTATTGTGCTCCCTTACAAAATCATCTGTGACACTAAATGTTCAACCATTACTTTAAAACAGAGATGAGAAAGCAGGGAAACTAGATCAGCGGTGTGGTGGTTATGTTTGTGTGTCAACTTGGCTGGGACTGGTTGAGTGGCTGGGCAGCTGGTGGTAGTTATTCTCCTTGATGAGACTGGCAATCAACTCTGGTGGGATCTACAACAAGCAGCTGAGTAGCTGCTTTAGGAATGTGGTCTGCTTTCCACATATAAGAAACAACTTTGGGAATAGTCTCTAGCTTATGGCATGCTTGGACCCTGCATGTAGCCATGTCATTGTTTAGCAGCCTGCCATGCTCTGCTGATCTTGAGACTGTCAATGGACTTAAATTAATGGCCTGCCGTATGATTTGGTAACATCAGGACTGTGCCATTTTATTTGTTGACCTTGGGTTTGTTAGCCTCAGCAGCCAGTAGGTGCCTGAGTAAAGAGATGCCTCTAGCTCCAGTGGGCCATGAGCAAGAGGCAGAGCTGAAGCCCGAGATCGAGGGGCTTTCACACAGCCCCTAGAGAGCTCTGGTAGCATAGTGGCTAAAGCACTTGCCTGCTAACCAGAAGGCTGGCGGTTCAAACCCACCAGCCACTCCTCGGAAGGAAGGTTGGGCAATCCTACTTCCGTAGTGATACTGCCTCGGAAACCCAAGGACGGGTCGCTATGAGTCGGGGCCGACTCGACGGCACATAACAACAACAACAACAACAAACCGTAAGAGAATAAATTATTTGTTAAGGCCATCCCATTTGTGGTGTATTTCTGTCAGAGTGGCACTGGGTAACTAAAACAAGTGGAAATGGAATAGCCAGAATGGAAATAATGGAAATGTTCATGCATTGTGATGAAGGTAACAAATGTCATTGAACACTTAGTGTAGAAATTCTTGAATGGGAACTGATACCGATTTGTAAACCTTCACTAACAACACTAGAATAATATTTTTAAAAAAGTCAAGTTGGATTACAAATATGACTTGAAGAAGGGCTGACCCTTCTTCATCTCAATTCCTGCTCCACAAAGTAACTCAGTTAACAGTTTTCTGGGTTTATTTCCATTTTTTAATTAGCTATTTGAGGTTTTTTTTTTTTTTTTAAATCAATTTAGGTATTATCAAGACACTAATATATAAGTGAGGTCCTTGTTTCCATTCTCTTGGTTGTTTTTTTCCTTTTTTTTTTTTTTTTAAGTCTGTCTTTCATTTTAGGGCTTCCCTCAAATTTGGTGATACTTAGCTGTGCATTAATTTTTAAAACTGCAGCACCTTGATCATTTTGTGCCGACTTCCAAGGCAAAGGAAGACACTGAGAGGAGCACAAGAGTTAAAGGCAACAAAGGTAAATACGATTACATACACAATACTGCAATAACAGTAATAATAATCTATGAGGGGATACATGTATAGACACACAAGCTGAACAGCTGTGGGAAGATGAATGGGACTATACCCATGTGTATGTATATATCTGTATATATAGATTTGACAGAGGCTATTCCTACCTACATATTTATATGTGCTGCAAATATAGCCATGAATATAGTAAAGCATAAAATGCTCTGGTGGCGTAGTGCCTAAGGTATTTGACTGCTAACCAGAGGTTGGCAGTTCAAACCCACCAGCCACTCTATAGAAGGAAGATGGAACAATCTACATAAGTAAAGATTTACCACCTTGGAAACCTAGTAGGGGTTGCTGTGAGTTGGAATCAATTTGATGGCAGTGAGTTTGTTTTTTTTGTTTGTTTGTTTTTATAGTAAAGCTTACAGGGAACAAAGTTATAAGAATTTCTTAGCCATAACCAAACACCTTGAGGGAAGGAGTCACTGGGCCTGGGGGCTCAGGACCACAGTCTCAGGGGATGTGAAGGTCAATTGGAATAATATAGTCCAAAAGACAGTGCTCTACATCCTACTTTGGTGAGTAGTGGCTGGAATCTTAGATAAGCAGCTATCTAAGGTGTAGCTGTTGGTCTCCTCCTGTCCAGAGCAAAGAAAAGTGAAAAAGTCAAAGATGCGAAGAAACAATCCAAAGGACTAATGGACCACATAAACCCCAGTCTCGACAACCCTGAGATCTGAAGAACCAGATGGTGCCCAGCTACTATTTCTGAGCACTCTGAAAGGTAGCACATTAGGAGGTCCTAGATAGAGTGGGAGAAAAATGTAGAACAAAACTTTAAAATTAAAAAGACTAGGCTCACTAATCTGATACAGAATGGTTGAACCCCTGAAACTGTGGCCCTTAGACACTCTTTAGGTCTGTAACACCAGGGAGGTATGTACTACTTAGAACAGTTCACCCTGTGAGATCAGAATGGCAATATTTGCCCAGGGATAAAGCAGAGAAGATAGGAAAGGATATGAAGGAAAGAAGAAATAGAAACAGTAAACATACAGGAAGTGAGAAGAGTGTTGTTACAGGGATTGCAGTCAGTGTCACAAAACAACATATGGAATTGTTGAAAACCAATTTGTTCTGTAAACTTGCGTCCAAATCATGATAAGAAATTAAAAATACGCATTCACACACATACACACACAACCTCAGGTATACCAGAAAGGTTATTGTAATCTCTGTTTGCCTGATGCTTATAATGTGATGGGCTTCACTGTGGGGCAATCAGGAATTTGTTTCTTTTGGATGACTCCAGATGTCAGCATGTGTAAGTTTTCTTACTTTTTTTTCTGAAAATTGTTCTTCGTATGACCTGATAACCACCAGTATTCTTAGAGCCCATCAGTGGAAAGGAGTTGGAGCTGTCTTCCATATATAAATGTTTACTGATCTTCTTTTGAATGTGCTGCCTGTCATCTGCTTTGCCTCACTGTTTTATGTTCTCTGGATAATAAACCTCCTTCCATTTACCTCCATGATAATGCATTAGGTGGGACAGTTGAGACAAGCTCCTTTTATAACCATTTTGTAAACACCCATCCCTTTTACCCAGAGTCTTCAGTTACAGAGCCTTTTGACTCCTGTGGAATAAATTACCTTGCTTCTAATATCTATCTGCTGAGTCTTTAGTTAAGCTACTCTATTATTTACAGCTCTCTCTATTTTCCGTCCTTCCACAAATTTCCTAATAGCTTTCATCTACTGGTATCTCCTTGGTCTTTTAGTTTTTCTGGCTATTTGCCTCCCTCTACCTCCTTTATTGTGGTTTTAATAGAAGGAGACATGGAAGTAAATACAAGGGTTCACTATGTCTTATTTAACCATATATCCTCATTGTAATTCTTCTATTCATTTTACGTTTTCTTCTCACAGCTTACTTAGGTGATCTTGCCAAATCTTACATTCGTCTTGTTTGGTTTGTTTGGTTTGGTGCCTATTCTTTGCTTTTTTATATTTTCCTATGAAGTGCCCAGGGGTAAAGAACCTCTGGTGGAATAGTGGGTAAGACAGTTGGCTGCTAACCAGATGGTTGGTGGTTCTGTAAAGATTTACCTCCTCAGAAACCCATTGGGGTTTGCT
>NW_006922465.1:431465-432843 GCF_000298275.1 Orycteropus afer afer
TTTTTTCCCTGAAGCAAAACCTTATAAACCATGAGACGAATGCATGTTGAAGAGAAATCACATAATTGTACTGAATGCGGTAGTGTTCTTTTGAATCTCATCCCTTACTCAACATTTGAGAAGTTATACAGGGAAAAAACTATATAAATGTAGTAAATGTGGGAAGCCATCATCCAGAAGGGAAACTTCCTTTCTCATAAGAAACATCATATTGCAAAGAAACCTTCTGAATGTGGAAAGGCTTCTATTCCAATGGCAGGCCTCATTGGATACCAGAGAAATTATACTGGAAAACCGTATGCATGTAAGGAATGTGGGGAAACCTTTAATGGCAAATCATATCTTTCTGAGCATGAGAAAATTCATACTGGAGAGAAACCATTTGAATGTAATCAATGTGGAAGAGCCTTTAGCCAGAAGCAATATCTCATTAAACATCAGAACATTCATAGTGGAAAGAAACCTTTTGTATGTAATGAATGTGGAAAAGCATTTAGCCAGAAAGAAAACCTCATTATCCATCAGAGAATCCATACTGGAGAGAAACCTTTTGAATGTAAGGGATGTGGGAAAGCCTTCATTCAGAAGTCAAGCCTCATTAGACACCAGAGAAGTCATACTGGAGAGAAACCCTATGCATGTAAGGAATGTGGGAAAGCCTTCAGTGGCAAATCAAATCTCACTGAACATGAGAAAATTCATATTGGAGAGAAACCCTATAAATGTAATGAATGTGGAACCATCTTCAGGCAGAAGCAATACCTCATTAAACATCATAATATTCATACAGGAGAGAAACCCTATGAATGTAATAAATGTGGAAAAGCCTTCTCTCGAATCACATCACTTATTGTACATGTGAGGATTCACACAGGTGATAAACCTTATGAATGTAAAATATGTGGGAAAGCTTTTTGTCAAAGCTCATCTCTTACTGTGCATATGAGAAGTCATACAGGTGAGAAACCCTATGGTTGTAATGAATGTGGAAAAGCCTTCTCGCAGTTCTCAACTCTTGCTCTACATATGAGAATCCATACAGGTGAAAAACCTTATCAGTGTAGTGAATGTGGAAAAGCTTTTAGCCAGAAGTCACATCACATCAGACACCAGAGAATTCACACCCATTAAACCTCTGTGAATGCCTTTAATTTAAGAAAGTTTTCAACAAAATTATGCTTAACAGCACATCAGAAAATTGATTTTATAGCCAAGTGACATCAATGTTGAAAATTCCAACAACTCAAAACTTAATACTGAAATTTTTAACAAGAAAAACTTTCATAGTGTAATGAAAGCTTGTACCCCTAGAGTTTCCACAACAAACAGTGTTAATGCTGTACTTTTAGGAGAATTCCCATTAAAGTCAGGATCCAGG
>NW_006922465.1:433248-440990 GCF_000298275.1 Orycteropus afer afer
CCACCAGCCACTTCATGAGAGAAAGATGAGATAGTGTATTTCTGTAAAGTTTTACAGCCTTGGAAATCTATGGGGCAGTTCTACTCTGTAGGATCACTATGAGTTTGGAATCAACTTGATGGCAGTAGGTTTGGGTTTTGCATGTAAAAATAGTGACTTCTGCAGTCACCATACCTCAAAATATTACTAATTTAAAAAGGATTGAAGGCTAGAATCAAAAAGCAAAACTTAAAAAAAAAATTTATAGGAGAATGTCGTTAAAACCTTGAGGATGAAAATAATTTCTTTAATAGAATACCCAGCAATTCCATTCTTAAGCATATATACATAACCTTTTATCCAGTAAGTTGACACGTGTACTAGGGAGCTGCATGCTAGTATGTTTGTTGCAGAATGAATTACAGTAGCCAGAAATTGGAAACAAATGTGTCACTTGTGAAATTGATGAATAAAGTGTGATAGTCATGTAGTAGAATAATCTCTAACATTTAAGTATAATAAATTTAACAGAGAAAGATCTGAAAAATGTGCAAAAGAAAATGAGTTATATAATAAAAGTTATATCAATTTGAATAAGATTTTTACTAACCAACACTTAGTACTAAGCATTGCTTATGGATAAACATTTTTATGTAAAAGTATTGTAAGGATACACACACAAAATTCCCAAGGTGGTTGGCTCTGGAAAGAAAGGTAGAAGATTCATGGGATGATGTGTGGTAGTGAAAAGATACTTTTGATTTTGTCTGTTTGTTATTAAAATGAAATAAAAGATTTGAGGTAAATATATAAAAATTTTAATTCATTCTCCTTGTTACATGTGTTTGTTTTGTTGGTGCTGTTTCTTAAATTTGTGAAAATTAGGCAGAGATAAGGGTGGGGAAACTGTATATCCTACATCATATAATGGACTCACAGTCCAAGTCAGATACTAGTATTTTTATGAGAAATATTTATAAAATCATGTTTTTACTGTAAAATATGAAATATTTATTCATTTTCAAAATTGAGGTAGCAGCTTAACAAATCCAGTTATTAGCATTGAATCTTGCATGTTGCATAAATAATCTGTGCTTAACTCTACTCAGAAGTTGTAGCTTGGTTTTGCCACAGTTTGGTGGTTTCACATACCTTTAAGGATGATATCATTAAATAATTTATGTAGAAACACTTGGAAAGAATTTTGTACTGAAACTTAAGAAATTTTCACCTTCCACATAACCAATATTGGCATTGGGGATTGGGTTATTTTTTTATCTTCTAATTATTTTTTTGGGTGAAAGTTAACAAAGCAATTGGTTTTCCAAATTTGACACATACTGTTTTGTGACACTGGCAGTCCCCATAGTGGAATAACACTCTTCCCACTTCCTTGCTGAATTCTCCATATCCATTCATCCTACTTTCTTGCCCCTTCCTGTCTTCTAATCTTTATTTTTGGGCAAATACTGCCCTTTTGGTCTCATACGGTTGATTATTCTCATTACTCCCTGGTATTACTGTTCACTTTATAGACTTATCTGTTGTTTGACTGAAAGTTAATTCCTGGGGGTGAGTTCAGTTCTGGGCTTGAAGGGTGTCTAATGGCCACTGTCTTTGGGAGTTCCACCAGTCTCTATCAGATTGGTAAGTCTGGTCTTTTTTATGATTTTGAATTTCGTTCTCCAGTTCTTTTTCTTCCATTCTGTCCAGGAATTTCTGTTGTGATCTCAGTCATAGTGGTTGGTACTGGAATTGGTGACCCTCTAGTTCTTCTGGCCTCAGGCTAATAGTGCCTAGCATAGGAATTATATATTTATTATTTTTATCATTTTTGCAGTGTTACCTCCCCCCATAACCAACAAAGAAAGTTTCCTTCAATATATAAACCTTTCCTTGACTTCCTACTGTAATGCACTAATAAAATACTTGTCCTTCTGCGATTAACTTTTTACTTAGCATAATGTCCTCCAAGTTCATCCATATTATGTGATGTTTTGCAGATTTTACATTATTCTTTAGTGTTGCATAGTATTCCATTGTGTGTATGTACCAGTTCAGTTATCCATTCTTCTACTGATAGGCACCTAGGTTGTTTCCATCTTTCTGCTGTTGTAAATAGTGCTGCAATGAACATGGCTGTGCATATATCTGTTCTTTTCCTGGCTCTCACTTTTTTAGGATGTATACCTAGTAATGGGATTGCTGTATCAAATGGTATTTCTAATTCCAACTTTTTAAGGAATCACCATACTGTTTTCCACAGTGGTTGTATAATTTTACAGTCCTATCAGCAGTGTAGAGTCTCAGTCTGTCCACATCCTTGCCAGCATTTGTTATTTTCTGTCTTGTTGAACTTTGCTGTAGGTGCTGGGGCCAGATGGTATCTCATTGTTGTTTTGATTTGTATCTCTAATGGCTAATGATCGTGAACATTTCTTCATGTGTTTGTCAGCCTCCTGAATATCCTCTTTGGTGAAGTGTCTGTTTATGTCTTCTGCCCATTTTTGAATTGGATTGTTTGTCTTTTTGTTGTTGAGGTGTTGGAGTTTTCTATAAATTTTAGAGATAAGTTCCTTGTCACATATGTCATTGCTGAAATATTTTTTCCCAATCTGTAGGTTTTATTTTTAGTCTTTTGGAGAAGTTTTTGAAGCACATAAAAATTAAGTTTTAGAAGGTCCCATTGATCTACTTTATCTTCTGCTGTATGTGCATTTTGGGTTATGCTTGACAGTCTTATTTGTGCCATAAATTAGAATCCCTAAATTTGTCCCCATTGTTTCCTTGAGGAACTTTATAGTTTTAAGTTTCACATTAAATCTTTGATCCATCTGGAGTTAGATTTTGTAGATGGTGTGAGGTGCAGATCTTGTTTCATTTTTCTGCAGATGGATATCCAGTTTTGTCAGCACCATTTTTTAAACAGACATTCTCTTCCCCATTTCACCATAGGTCATTGGATCTATTTCTGGGTTCTCAATTCTATTCCACCAGTCTTCATGTCTGTCATTGTACCAATACCAGGCTGTTTTGACTACTGTGGCTATATAGTAGCTTTTGAGATCTGAGAGTGTGAGATCTCTTACTTTGTTTTTCTTCAATAGTGCTTTGCTTATCTGTCTCTTTCTTTTCCCTATATAATTAGTGATTGGTTTTTCCAGGTCTTTAAAGAATGTTTATGGGATCCGGATTGGGATTGCATTGAATAGATTGCTTTGGATAGTGTGGTAGTTCATTTTGTGTGTCAGCTTGGCTGGGCCTGGTTGAGTGGCTGAGCAGCTGGATGTAGTATTCCCCAGGATGAGAAGACTGGTAATCAACTCCATGGTGGCATCTACTGGGAACAGCTGAGTAGCTAGCTGCCTTAGGGAATGTGGTCTGCTTCCTGTATATAAGCAGAAACCTTGGGGAATGGTCTCTAGCTTATGGCACATTTGGGCCCTATGTATCACCTTGTCATTCAGCAACCTGCCTTGCTCTGCGGACTTAATGGCCTGCTTGGTTTGGTAACATTGGGACTGTGCCTTTTCATTTGTCAACCTTGGGCTTCTCAGCCTTAGCAGCCAGCAGTTGAGTGAAGAAACACCTCTAGCTCCAATGGGCTGGGAGCAGGAGACAGAGCTGGACCCCTAGGTTGAGGGGTTTTCACCCAGCCCCTAGAGCCTGGCACTTTGAACTTGGACTTAAAGCCTCCAACTGTAAGAATAAATTCCTGTTTGTGAAGGCCATCCCATTTGTCGTATATTCTTGTCAGAGTGGCACTAGGTAACCAGAACATATAGTAAATTAGGTTTTAAGTGAAGAAATTACATTAGTTTGGACATTTTCATGTGTCGCTGAGTGAAACACCAACTCTTGGATTTCAGCTTCAGTTTTAACCTGTGGACTAAATTTTTCTCTCTATTCTGCCAGTCATAATTCTTTTTTTTTTGTTTGTTTCTTTCAGAAAATGGTATTGAAAAGGAAGGTTTTAGACCCTAAATAGTGTTCTCCTCCTTGAAGCAAATCTTGGGGAGAATTTGCTTACTTGATTCCTTTCCACAATATAAAATAAAATGTGTTGTTGTTGATAGGTGCCATTGAGTTGACTCTGACTCGGCAGCCCCATATACAACAGAACAAAACACAGCCTGGTCCTCTGCTGTCCACACAGTTGGGCTACTATGTCATTCCATCTCACTTGAGGGTCTTCTCTCTTGCTGACCTTCCACTTTACCAAGTATGATATCCTTCTACATGGAACCTGGTGCCTTCTGACAACTTGACCAAAGTATGTAAATCTGGCCATTATCTTCTTGAAGGAGTATTCCAGCTGTAGTTCCAAGACATGTTTGTTTGTTCTGGCAGTACATGGTATTTTCATTATTCTTCACCAAAACCACAGTTCAAATACATCAGTTCTACAATTCTTATTCATT
Source organism: Orycteropus afer afer (assembly GCF_000298275.1). Classification (NCBI taxonomy): domain Eukaryota; kingdom Metazoa; phylum Chordata; class Mammalia; order Tubulidentata; family Orycteropodidae; genus Orycteropus; species Orycteropus afer. The sequence goes on from NW_006922465.1 coordinate 437,649, forward strand.
GTCCAGCTTTCACATGTATATGCAGCTATTCAAAATACCATGACTTGGGTTAGGGTCACCTTAGTCTTCAAAATGACATCTTAGCGTTTGAACACTTTAAAGAGGTCTTTTACAGCAGATTTTTCCAGTACAATGTTGTCTGCTTTACTGACTGCTGCTTTTCTATGGGTGTTGATTGTGTAAAATGAAATCGCTGTCAAATTCTGTATTTTCTCCATTTGTTCTGATGCTGTGTATTGGTCCAGTTATGATACTTGTTTCTTTTTTGTTGTGGTGAATCCATGCTGAAGATTGCAGTCTTTGATCTTCATCAGTAAGTGCTTCGAGTCTTCTTTACTTTCAGCAAGAAAGGTTGTGTCATCTGTATATTGCAGGTTGTAAATGAGACTTCTCCAGTCCTGGTGCTGCTATATTCATATAGTCCAGCTTCTCCGATTATTTACTGAGCATGTAGATTAAGTATGGTGAAAGGATACAACCCTGATGCACACCTTTCCTGATTTTAAACTGTACAGTTTCCCCTGTTCTGTTCAAAAGACTGCTTGTTGGTCTGTGTGCATGAACACAAGTGTTCTGGAATTCCCATTCTTTGCAGTATTACCAGTAATTTGTTATGATCCACGTGGTCAAATACGTTTGCATAATCATCTTTCTCTAATTCTTTGCTTTTAGCTAAGATCCATCTGACATCAATTACATTCCTTGTTCCATGTCCTCTTCTGAGTCTGGCTTGAATATTCGGCAGTTTCTTCAGAATGCTGCAACCGTTTTTGAATGATCTTCAACAAAATTTTTATTGTGTAGCATAGTAATGATATCATTCAACAATTTCCACATTCTGTTGCATCACCTTTCTTTGGAATGGGCACACATATGGATCTCTTGTGGTCAGTAGGCCAGGTAGCCATCTTCCAAATTTCTTGGCATAAGCCAGTAAGTGCCTGCAGTACTGCATTATTTTGTTGAAACATCTCAGTGGGTATTCTGTCAATTCCTAGAACCTTGTTTTTCTCTGGTTTCTTCAGTGCAGCTTGGACTTCCTCTTTTAATACCATCAGTGGTTGGTCATAAGCTATCTCTTAAGATGGTTGAACACCAAACAATTCTTTTGGTACAGTTGCTCTGCATTCCTTCTATCTGTTGATGCTTCCTGCCTCGTTCGGTATTTTGTCCATAGCATCCTTCATATTATTGCAACTTGAGGCTTAAATGTTTTCTTCAGTTCTTTCAGCTTGAGAAATGCCAAACATGTTATTCCCTTTTGGTTTTCTAATTCTAGGTCTTTGCATGTTTCATTATAATACTTTACCATGTCTTCCAGAACCACTCTTTGAAGTCGTCTTTTCATCCCTTTATTGAATCATTTCTTTGATTTACTTTAGCTACTCTTTGTTCAAGAGCACACTTTAGTCTTTTCTGGCATCCATTTTGATTTTTTCTTCCTTTCCTGCCTTTTTAATGACCTTTTGCTTTCTTTATGTATGATGTTTTTGATGTCGTTCCATAACTCATCTGATCTTTTGTCGTTGGTATTCAATGCGTCAAATCTTTTCTTCAGACGGTCTCTAAATTCAGATGGACTGTACTCAAAGTCGTATTTTGGCTCTCATGGACTTGTTTTAATTTTCTTCAGCTTCAATATGTATATGAGCAATTGATGGTCTGTTCCGCAGTCAGCAGCTGGCCTTGTTCTGACTGTTACTGACTATTGTCTCTTTCCACAGATGCAGTCAGGTTGATTTCTGTGTATTCCATCTAGTGAACCCCACATTTATAGTCGCCATTTATGCTGTTGAAAAAAGATTTTTGTAAGTCATTGGTCTTGCAAAATTCTGCATGAGATCTCCCGTGTAATTTCTTTCACCAAGGGTATGTTTTCTAACTACTGTAGCTGCTTCTTTGTTTCCAACTTTTGCATTCCAGTCTTCAGTAACTATCAGTACATCTTGATTGCATGTTGTCAATTTCAGACTGTAGAAGTTGGTAAAAATCTTCAGTTTCTTAATATTTGGCTTTAGTGGTTGGTACATAAATTTGAATAATAGTAGTAATAACTGGTCTTTCTTGTGGGTGTATATTACCCCATCACTGACAGCATTGTGCTTCATGGTAGATCTTGAAATGTTCTTTTTGACGACGAGTACAGTATCATTCCTCCTCAATTTGTCATTCTAGCAGAGTAGACCATATGATTATCTGATTCAAGATGGCCAATAACAGCCCATTTCAGTTCACTAATGCCTAGGATATTGATCTTTATGTGTTCATTTCATTTTTGACAACTTTCAGTTTTCCTAGATTAATACTTTGTATATTCCATGTTCTAATTTTTAATGAACGTTTGCAGCTGTCTGATTTTGAGTCGTGCCCTATCACCAAGTCAAGGTCCTCAAAACATCCTTGTCATTAATGTCAACTCTGCTTTGAAGAGGCAGTTCTTTCCCAATCATATTTTAAGCACTTTCTAGACTGAGGGGCTTATCTTCTGGCACCATATCAGTGTTTTCCTCTTATTAACAAGTTTTTCAGAAGTGGATGGTCTTGCCCTTCTTCCCAGTCTGTCTTAGTCTCAAAGCTCTACTGACAAACCTGTCCATCATGGTTTGGCATAGCTTCCAGCGTCACCACAAAACACAAGTCACCACAGTATGACATACTGACAAATGGTGGAACAATATGACACAGAAAACTGTTAATGCTTTTTTTGTGAATACCAAAAAAAAACCAAACTCGCTGCCGTTGAGTCTATTTTGACTCATAGCAACCCCTCGGGTTTCCGAGGCAGTATCACTATGGAAGTAGATTGCCCAGCCTTCCTTCTGAGGAGTGGTTGGTGGGTTTGAACTGCCAGCCTTCTGGTTAGCAGTCAAATACCTTAGGCACTATCCCATCCGAGCTCCTTTTTTGTGAATAGTGATGAAAATAAGTGTACAGCACTTAAATGTGAGATGCATTTCAAGCATACCAAAATTTCCCTTCAAATGACAGTAATGAAATGCCTATATAACTGCAACATTGTACTGCTTGTTACTAGAAGTTTTGACGGTCAGTTTTGCAATTATAAATGTCTGTGGTTGATTTTTGCTGATAGTTGTTGGGTGCTGTAGACTTGCTTTTGATGCTTTTTATAGTGACTACATAACAGCAGAACAAAACTGCCAAGCCCTGCGTATTTGAACCCAATTTTCTTTTTTTTAGTTGTGATTTGGGTTAAAATTTACAGAGCAGATTCACTTTCCATACAGCAGTTGACATACACTTTGTCTCATGACATTGACCACAGTTTACCACAATGCAACAACTCCCTTCCCACTTCCTACCCATAGTTACCCCTCCTTGGGT
>NW_006922465.1:443399-446305 GCF_000298275.1 Orycteropus afer afer
GATGTTGACACTAGAACAATTAGATGGTGCCCAATTTTGCTGTTGCTGACAACTCTGAAAGGGATCACAATAGAAGGTCCTGAATAGAGTAGGAGAAAATGTGGACCCAAACTCAAAATCATACAAAAGACACCTGGCTTACTCATCAGATAGAGACTAGTGGAATCCCCATGACTGTGGCCCTTAGTCATCCTTTGAACCTGGACAGAACTCACTCCTCTAGCTCAATTTTCAGCCAAACACTAGGTCTACAAGGTGAACAGTTAACACTAGCAAGGTACACACTCCTTAGAACAGTCAACAATTCAAGATTAAAAGAGCAGCAGTTGCTCAAAGACAAAAGTTCAGAAGGCAGAAAGGGTGATAAAAGGAGGAATGGAAATGAGAAATGGAAGTGGGAGGAATATTACATTGAGTGGATTGCAATCAATGACATGAAACAAAATGCAAATGAATTATTGGAGAACTGATGTGCTCTGTAAACTTTCACCCAAATCACAATAAAACCTTTAAAAAATACATCTTCACCAACACCATAATTCAAATGCATGAATTTTTTGGCAGTCTTACTCATTGTCCAGCATTCACATGCATATGAGGCAATTGAAAATATGATGACTTGGACCAGTTGTACCTTAGTCCTTAAAATGACATCTTTGCTTTTTAACACTTCAAGGAGGTCTTTTGTAGCAGATCAACCCACTGTAATATGTCATTTAATTTCTTGACTGCTGGTTCCATGGGTGTTGATTATGGATCCAACTAAAATGAAATCCTTGGCAAGTTCATTCTTTTCTCTGTTTACCATGATGTTTCTTACTGGGTCAGTTCTGAGGATTTTTTGTTTTCTCTATGTTGAGGTGTAATCCATAATGAAGGCTGTATGTAATCTTTCACATTTTTCAGTAAGTGCTTTAATTCTTCACTTTTGGAAAGCAAGATTGTGCCATCTGCATATCGCAGATTGCTAATGAGTCTTCCTCTAATAAGTATGGTGAAAAGATAAAACCTTGATGCACACCTTTTGTGACTTTAAACCATGGAGTATCCCCTTGTTCTGTTTGACTGCCTCTTGATCTATGTACAGGTTCCTCATGAATAAGTTTTCTGCAATTCCCATTCTTCACATTGGTATCCATAATTCATTGTGGCCCGCACAGTTAAATAAAGAGCTCTGGTGATATAGTGACTAAGACATTGGCTGAACAGAAGATTTGGCAGTTCAGATCCACCAGCCACTCCATAGAAGGAAGACTGGGCAATCTACTTAGGTAAAAATTTACCTCCTTGGAAACTGAAAGGGGGTAACTGTAAGTCGAATTTGACTCAATGGCAATGAGTTTGGTTTTTTTGTTTTTAAAAAACACAGTTAAGTGTCTGCATACTCAACAAGACACAGGTGAACATCTCTCTGCTATTTGCTTTCAGCCACAGTCCATCTGACAGCAGCAGTGATATTCCTCATTCCACATCTTCTGAATCCAACTTAAATTTCTGGAAGTTCTCTGTCATTATACTGCTGCAACCATTTTAAAATTATCTTCAATAAATTTTACTTGTGTATATTAATGATATTGGTAATTTACACATTCTTTTGGATCACCTTTCATTGGAATGGGCACAGTTATTAAACTTCCTGTTAGCTGGCCAGGTAGCTGCCTTCCAAATTTCTTGTCATAAACAAGACCACTTAAGCCTCGATTTCATAAATAAGGATAAAAGCAAATGGTCATGACCAAATAAATTACAAGTAACTAAAGTTATAAATAACTGAATTAATAGACTTCCTAGATGGCAGATTATATATAACTGGGACAATATATAGGGAAATGACTTCAAATACAGCACAAAAAGACAAAAAATATGCCAAAAGAAAAGTATTTGTCTGTTTATGTCCTGTCACAGAGACCATGGTTAGATCTTTGCATTTACACTAAGGTGTAAGGCCCTAGGATAGAGTTCCTGGGTAGTGTAACTGATTAAATGCTGTACTAGTAGCTGAAAGGTTGGTGATTCAAACCCACCCAGAGGCACCTCAGAAGATAGGCATAGCCACTTGTTTCCAGAAAGTGACTGCATTGAAGATCCTATAGAGCAATTCTACTCTGCATAAATGGTGTGGTAGTTAAGATTATGTGTCAGTGTAGGTGGACCTGGTTTTGAGTGACTGGGCAGTTGGATATAGTTATTCCTCATGATGAGCCTGATAATCAACTTGATGGTGGAATCTTCTGTGAGCAGCTGAGTATCTGCCCTAGGGAGTATCTGCCTATACTTCTTTCAGTATATAAGAAGACACTTTGAGAAAGGTCTGGAGCTTTTGGCACATTGGGATTGTGCATTTGGTTAAGTCTTCATCTCAGTGGCCTGCCATATTGCTTGCTAATCTTGAGACTGTTATTTTATTTGGCAACCTTGGGTTTGTCAGCCTCAGTGGCTAGCAGCTGCCTAAGTTAAGAGATGTCTCCAGGTCCAGTGGGCCAGGAGCAAGAGGCAGAGTTGAAGCCAATATTGGGGGGCCTTCACCCAGCCCCTAGAGCTGGCACTTTGGACTTAGACTTCTAGCTTCCTAAACTGTAAAAGAATACATCTCTGTTAAAGCCACCCACTTGTGATATTTTCTGTTAGAGCAGCACTAGATAATAAAACAGATGAGGTTGCCATGAGTTCTAATTGACTCAACAGCAACTAACATGGCACTGAAAGAACTGAAAGTGATGTGATCCATCTTATGTTTTACAAGGGTCACACTTGTTATAGGGGTAAAGTTGGAAGTAGGGAGACCAATTAGTTGACTCTTTCAGTGGTTCAGATGAGATACCATGATGGCTTAGGCATCACAGTAAAAGAATGGAAATAATGAGATAACAAAGATAAGACCAACAAGATTTTTCTGCTTAAGTGGT
>NW_006922465.1:447325-447973 GCF_000298275.1 Orycteropus afer afer
AAGTTGTCAAAGATTTCATATTACTTGGTTCGACAATCAAAACCAATGGCAGCATCAGTCAAGACATCAGATAACGTATTTCACTGGGCAAATCTCTTGAAAGTGATGAAGAGCAAACATACCTCTTTGAGACTGAGGTGTGCCTAAACCAAGCCATGCATGGTATTTTCAGTCACCCCATATGCATGTGGGAGCTGGACAATGAATAAGGAAGACCAAAGAAGAGTTGATGCTTTTGAGTTGTGATGTTGGTGAAAAATATTGAAAGTACCATGGACTGCAAGAAGAACTGACAAATCTGTCCTGGAAGAAGTGCAGCTGGAATGCTCCTTCGAAGTGAGAATGCCAGACTGCGTCTCACCTACTTTGGTCATGTTGTCAGAAGGGACCATTACTTGGAGAAGGATATTGTGTTAGATTGGGTTCTCTAGAGAAACACAAAAACCAGCAAAGCTATATATATTTATAGAGAGAGAGAGAGAGAAAGAGAAATTTATCTTAGGAAAATGGCTCACAAGCATATAGAAGCCGGCAAGTACAAGTCTCTGGAGGAAACGGGCTGGCGGCAGCCTTAGTTTCTGTAAGCTCAGGGGGCCGAGAAATTGAAGGTTGGCAGGCAGTACACTGGTTGTTGACTCCAACAAAAGA
>NW_006922465.1:452245-453510 GCF_000298275.1 Orycteropus afer afer
TCCCTCAAAGAATGTGTCTCTTCCCAGGATGTCCCTGGATATCTTGGAAGCAGGCCACACCCCTAGGGAAACTCCCCTTGGGCAGACTGGCCACTCAGAACACAGTCATCTGATCCCATCATGGGAACAACCACAGAGAACTGGGGCCCAGCCAAGTTGACACACAGCTCCAACTATCACAGATATCATGCTTGGTAAAGTGGAGGGTCAATGAAAAAGGGGAAGGCCCTCAACGAGATGGATTGACACTGGCTGCAGTAATGGGCTCACGTATAGCAAGGATTGTGAGGCTAAAGCAGGACCAGGTAGCGTCTTGTTCTGTTGTACATAGGTTCACTATGAATCAGAACAGACTTGACGGCACCTGAGAACAACTACAAAATTTAAAATTACATATGTTTCTCACATTTGTGGATCTGATATTTTTCTTGGACAATGCTGGTCTAGAAGATAAGTAGGACTCAGTAAAGAAGACTTAGAAGGCAGCAGCAAGGGAGGACGAAAAACTCAGAGAAAGGGGAAGTGGAAGGCAAGACTTGGCTGTGGATCAGGAGGGTGTTGTGACTTTGAAGAGACTTGGAAAACCTAGCAGTTCATTACATTTGCTAAATGGATGAACATTGGATATTAAAATTTCAGTGCAGTGTTATGGGCAGAGGTCAGACTTTTGGGAGCATGCACTGAGGAAACTGGTTTTCATCTGAGGTTTATGTTTTTAAATTCCGTAAGTTATATTAATGATGTCTTTTGGTCATGTTTATTTTATTATATCCTCTTAAGGAACATATTGCTAATTTTGAGTCATCTGTTGCCTTCCTCCTTCCCTTGTCACTCCTGCATTTTGGGATTTGCTTTTAAGCAAATCCTAAACTTACCATTTTCACTTACAAATACTTCATATACATTTTCTTAGTTTTTTAGTGCTGCTCTAATAGAAATAGCACAAGTGGATGGCTTTAAAGAACAGAAATTTATTTTCTCACAATTCAAGAGGCTAAAGGTCCAAATTCAGAGTATTGGCTATGGAGAAAGGTACTTTCTTTTCTTTGTCAACTTCTAGTAGCTGGCAGTCCTCGGAGTTCCTGGGTTTGTAGACAGATCTGCCTCAGTAGTCTTTCAATAATGTCTTTCTTTTCCTGTGTTTGCTTGATTCTGTGGCTATCTGCTCCTTATGTCACTCAGCAGTGAATAGGTTTAGGACACACCTTACACAGATGTTATTGTGTTGTTGTTGTTTGCCATCGAGTGGGACCCAACTCATAGCG
>NW_006922465.1:454421-459095 GCF_000298275.1 Orycteropus afer afer
TATTATAAATATTTGTGTGTATATGATTTCCGTTTCTCACTGCCCAGTATTAGTGTATAGAAATATAATTGATTTTTGTATGATTGCTTTATAGCATGAGACCTTGCTAAAACTTGCATATTAGTTCTAGGATCTATTTTGTTGATTTCTTAGGAATTTCTATGTAGATACATGTGGTGCAATGAATTACTTGGTATGAGTTTTCTAGCCATAGTCGTTTTAACCCCCACTGGATTATTGGGTGGAACCATGCAAATAGGATGGATAGAACTCTGATGTTGGGATTGGTTAGTTTTGTCACTCTGCCAGGCTTAAAATGAGGCAGAGGGGGGATCTCACTGCTATCAAGAGAAAAGAAGTAGGTCAAGGTGAAGTAGAGTCCTTTGACCTAAGATCCCTGCACTGGACCTCCTTAGCAGAGACGCCTACAGACAGATGTCCTGGCAGAGAGAGATGCCCTGGCACAAAGAGATGGTCTCAGTGGAACCAAGATGCATGAGACAGGGCAGCAGGCTTACCTGGCCCTCAGAATGAGAAAACTGAATGCCCTTGGGCAGGAGGCTTGCTGACAGAGTAGGGTACACCGAGGTGTACCTATTGGAGAGCTAAGAGGGCTTTGTAACACTTGCCCAAACAGGGCAGAGGCCAGGCCTAGAACCAAGGGCTAGAGAGGTGTGCCTGAAGGTACAGCATAGGGGAGAATGTCTTGATCCAAGAATTGTATGCTGAGTGTGTTACTGAACCTGAATTGTAGCCTGTTAATTCCCTAATAAACCACATAATGAAGAGTATTGTCTGTGTCCTGTGTGGTCATTGCAAGGAACTATCAGACCCAGCAGAGAAGCAGTGAGTGCTGTGGGAGGGACAGTTGGTGTAAAAATTGGTAAAAAGCTGGAGAGTGGTCGGTGGCATGTCTGGCCTCATAGGAATGAGCCTTGGGCTGCTGATAGTGACTCTGTCTTCCACTTGTGAAGTTAGAGGAGATCAGAAGATGCCACTTCATGCCCTTTTTGCAACACAATTAGGTCATCTGTAAATTGGCAAAGTATTTTCTCTTTACAATATACATGTTCTTTTCTGTTCTTCCTCTTCCTAGGGGCTATGACTTCAAGTACAATGTTGAATAGTATTGAGGAGAGTGGACCTTCTTTCCTTGTTTCCTGCCTTAGAGGGAAAGCATGGATTGAATTGTATCCTCCAGAAATATATGTCAACTAGACTAGGCCATGATTCTCAGTATTGTGTAGTTGTCCTCCATTCTGTGATCTGATGAAATTGTCCAATGTGTTGTAAACCCTAATCTCTGCCTGTAGTTAATGAGGCAAGATTGTTTGTTGTTGTTGTTGTTGTTGTGTGCCATTGAGTCGGACCTGACTCATAATGACCAGTCCTTGGGTTTCCAAGGCAAAATCACTATGGAAGTAGATTCCCCAACCTTCCTTCCGAGGAGTGGCTGGTAGGTTTGAACTGCTAGACTTCAGTAAAGATTAGGTTATGTTAATAAACCTTAGGTTTTGTTTGTTATGTTAATGAGCAGAATTAGGGAGGGATGCAACACCCTTACTCAGGTCACAGTCCTAATCTGATGTAAGGGGATTAGGGTAGAATGAAACCCCTAATCATGTCACAGCCCTGGGATGTGGACTGTGCCACCATTTATTTCACAGGTGATAAAAGGAGACAGAAGTGAGCCAAGGAGGGACCTGACTATCACCAAGAAAGAAGAACTGGGAGCAGAGTGTATCCTTTGGACCTGGGGTCCCAGCTCTGAGAACCTCCAAGGATCCAGGCCCACAGATGTTGAAAGGAGACAAGGATCTTCTTCCAGAGCAGACAGAAAGTCTTCCAATAGAGTTGGTGCTCTGAATTCAGACTTCTAGTCTCCTAAAATGTGACAGAATAAATTTCTGTTTCTTAAAGCCATCTACTTGTAGTATTTCTGTTATAGTAACACTAGATAACTAGACAACCATTAAGTATGATTTTAGCTGTAGGTTATTTTGTAGATGCCTTTTATCAGGTCAAGGTACTTCTAGACTTTTCCTAGTTAATTATTGAGGGTTTTTGTCAGGGATAGATTTTGTTTTATGTCATGTGCTTTTTCTACATCAATTGATAGGATCATATGGATTGATTTTTGAATTTTAATATTGCCTTGCATTCCAGAGATAAATTTCAGCTGATCATAGTGTAGTATTCTTTTCTTTTAAAAAAATATTTTTTATTGTGATTTGAGTGAAAGTTTACAGAGCAAATTCATTTTCTAAACAGAAGTTCATATACATTTTGTTTCATAACATTGACTGCAATCCTCACAGTGTAACACCTCTCTCCCCACTTCCTCCCTGTAGTTACCTCTTCCTTTTGTCCTTTCCTATGCATTACCATCCCCTGAGTCATCTCCCTGTGCAAATACAGCCCTTCTGCTCTCCCATGATTGGTCATTCTAAGGAGTGTATCTACCTGGTGTAAATCTTCATCCTATAGCATAGTGTGCTTATTTCACACATAAGAACTGCTAATTAATTCACAATTTTTATGTATCAGAGAGGCAAATGTAAAAATGTTTGGTATCAATTAGGATGTGAAGAAACATAAATTTTCATTATCTGTTGAAGGTGCTGATTTAGCTAAGTACCAAAAGTTAAAATGCATATGCTCTAAGCATTTATTCTAAAAACTTATCCTGGAGATAAACTCACTATATCAAATGATATATGAAAAAGATTCAAAAGTTCCTTCATAGAAACAGGGCAGAGATGCTTGGATTTAATGGATAGGTGGTAGGAACTCTGAAAAGGAAGAGGAATGGGGTCAGAGGGAGCTCTACCAGGGATGAATCGGGCAGGTAGAGAGCAGGACCTTCAGCATCCCGTTTTCCAACTGGGAAGTTGTTATCATTTCACAGAAAGCCATGTGGGACAGTGACTGAGGTCAGTGGTAGTCATGCTGGAAGACAAGAATGAATGCAAGATTGTTAAAAACAAAAACAAAACAAAACAAAAAAAAACACTGTGTTGAAAGTAAAGCCAGTAATCCCATGGGTGGACTGAATGAATAAATCAGACTCATCCAGCTTACTGCCTTGAAAAGTTTTCAGAAATGGGCATAAGACAGAGAAAACAAGTCAGGGCCTAGCAAACTCCTTGAGTTAAAGAGAAAAAGCTCAGACTCCAGGGAGACCAAGAGTCTCTAGGACGCAGTAGCAAAGATAAGACAGTAGCACAAAGAACCCTGGAAATATGCTCAGTCTCCTTCAAGTACTCATTGAAGTACTAATCAGTGCATATGTATGAGGAAACTACCTGAGGCTGAGGGGAACTGTGCATGGCACTTACACAGAACTGGGAACAGGTCCTTTTCCCACCAGCTAGACTGAAAAAAAAAAAAAAAAAAAAAAAAATTTATTTATTTATGGTCGTGCGTAAAAAGTTACCTCTGGTCTTGAGCAGCTCCAACCCTGCACATTCCAAAGATAGCACTGACCCTTAAGCAGTTCCTGGGAGATAACTTGTAAGTCCTTTGAACATCCTGCCTGATAAGATTTTTTTGTATGCCTGGGACCTTGAGCCATGTCAAATAGTTTATGCTAACAATGTAATTTATGGTAAATGCATTTGTTCACCTGGGACACCATAAATTTGACTTTGGGTGGGGGGTGCTGGAGACTTGAGTAATTAAGGTCAATCATTTGGGTATTCCATGTCTACATGACTGACCCCCAATAAACACCCTGGATATCAAGGCATATGTGAGTTCCCTGGTTGGCAGTACTTCATATATATTGACACACATCATTAATAGGAGAATTAAGAACTATATTAATTTACTGGAAGACAACAACTGGAAACTTGTACCTAGTCTCTTCCAAACTTTGCCCTATATGCCTTTGTGGTTTTAACCTAGATTTCTTCACTAACCATAAACATGAGTATAACAACTTTTCAGAGTTCTGTGAGTCTTTCTAGAGAATCATTGAGCCTTAGGGTTGTATTGAAGATCCCAACACAGTGGGGCACAGGATAAAGCACTTGAAAAGGTCTTGCTTCAGGAGTGGGGAATAATATTGGACCACTGCTGTGGAACTGCCTAACACATCCTTAAAACAAAATCTTAAAGAGTCAGACTGTTTCCAAGTAACATAACTGCCTTCCAGAACAAAGTGCAAGAATATAAGAATTCAGAACTGTCCAGTACTTAACATGGAAATTAACAATGTCTTGTATCTAAATAAAAATGATCAAGCATGCAAAGAGGCAGGAGAACATAACCTATAATGAAAAGGATGATCAGTCAATAGAAACCAACCCTAAACTGACACAGGTGTTAAAATCAGCATCCAAGGACATTAAAACATATATAATATAGATCTTCTGAAAGGTGAGTAGAACAGTATTTTGAAAATAATAATAATTATAATAAGTAGAAACTAAATATATTTTCAAAGGAAGACCCAAATAAAAATTCTTGAGATGAAGATTATGATGTCTGAGATGAAAAATACACTGGATGAGATTGACATTACATTAGACATTATATATATAAAAAAAAGATTAGTGAACATAAAGACAGCAACAGAAAATACCCAGAGGAAATACAGGAAAAATGAGAATAATGATATTTTTTAAAGCATTAGGGAGTTATAGCAGTTTAATATATTTGTAATTAAAGTTC
>NW_006922465.1:476057-477392 GCF_000298275.1 Orycteropus afer afer
TCATTTTGTTTTTATCCTTTTTCTGATTGATCCCTTTCCAAAGAAGTGTTCAGATATGTGTCTTTAATCTCACTAATTCTGTCTTCCATTGATCGGATTCTACTCCTTTGCCCATTCAACGTGTTATCCATTTCTGAAAGTTTACCATTAATCTTCTAGATTTCTTTCTGTAGATTTTGTATAATTTCTAATTTTTCATTTATTTTATCATTTTGTTATTGTATTGTCTTTCCAAATTGTAGGGTTTTCTCTGTGTTTTCCTCAATTTTCTCTGTGTTTTCCTTGATCTGTCTCTCAATTTGTTGAAGATACCTAAATATAATTATTTTGAACTTTTTATCAGGGAGTTCCAATGTGGCATCTTCCTCAGGGATGTGTTTTGGGTCTGTATCTTGGGCTTTTGTTTCTCCTGCTTTATCTTGCTTCTTTGTGTAAACTGTGATGCTCTGCTGTCTCCAAGGCATTGTGACTTTTTTGTGTTTATATTTAATTGGTGATTGTATGTTGGAGTGACTTGTCCACAATTTTTGTTTTCTTTGTATGTTATCTACGCAAGCAAGGTACTGTGCTGTGCTCCTCTATTCAGCAGCACTTATACACTCACTACCTGTCTCCTTTCCTGTTGTCGGTCTCTCATATGTCCCTGCTGACCTTGGCAAACTGAGCCTATTCTTAGGTCCCTGGAATCTGGATGAGAATGCTATCACTTTAAAATCCAAAATATTTGCCACTTATAAGATTCAAAATGACTGCATCCTCGGTCAGTTTAAGTATCCAAAATGGCCGTTGCTTGTAAACCTTCAAAATGGCTGCACCCTCAGTCACTTTAAATATCCAAAATGGCTGCTGCATGTAAACAATCAAAATGGCTTCACCCTCTGGACAGCAGAAAGTCAACAGCTTAGGTTGTCTCCCTCCTTGCTATTTCTCTTCCTAGTCGTAGGCCACCAATGCAGTTGTCCCTGCAGGCCTTGGTGACCAGGGGTGATCTTTAGGTCAATTCACAGGTCCCAACACCAATTGGAAATATTCAGGATGTTGGTCCTGTCAAAGTAGCTGCCAGTTCACAGCTCTGACCCTCTTTGTACTCACTGTTTTCATTCAAGTTTTTCCACTAGTTGGTACCTAATCCACTTTTATATAGTTCCTTTAAAAAAATAAGGGCTCCAGGATTACCTTCTGTATCTCTGTCAATTGGTTTTTCTTTTCTTTGTTGAAGAGGGTCTGTGTCGCTTGTCTGCCTATTCCTCCATCTTACTGGGAGTCCTTTTTGGGTATCTTTAAATTTTTTTTTTTGTCTACATAGGAGACAGCAACTGTGCCCACATGGCCCAA
>NW_006922465.1:480257-480841 GCF_000298275.1 Orycteropus afer afer
TGGATAAGAAAACATGACCCATCAATATGGTGTCTTCAAAAGACCCACCTTAGACCCAAAGACAAAAATAGAGTGAAAATCAAGGGTTGGAAAAAGATATATCAAGCAAATGGCAACCAAAGTAAGGCAGGAGTGGCAATATTAATTTCAGATAAAATTCACTTTAAGGCAAAAACAACCATAAGATACAAAGAAGGATATTATATAATGATTAAAAGATCAATTGAACTAGAGAACATAACCATAATAAATACCTGCACACCCAGTGAAAAAGCCTCAAAATACATAAATCAGCCTTTAACAGAATTGAAAAGACAAATAGATGACTCCATAGGAATATTAAGAGACTTTAATACACCACTTTCAGTGAAAGAAAAACAAAAAAGGCTCAGCAAAGACACAGAATAACTAAACAATACAATCAACTTGACCTTACAGACATCTACAGAGCATCCAACAACAGCACAATATACATTCTTTTCCAGTGCAGATGGAACATTCTCCAGGATGGACCATATGTTAGGCCACAAAACAACCCTCAGTAAAGTTAAAACATTGAACTGTGTCAAAGTATCTGCTCAGAT
>NW_006922465.1:482956-483946 GCF_000298275.1 Orycteropus afer afer
AAAATCCAAACTAATAGACTTCAAGAATGTATCAAAAAATAATATAGCATGACCAAGTGGGATTCATACCAGGTATGCAAGGATGGTTCAACATTAGAAAAACAATCAATGTAATCCATCATTTAAGTAAAATAAAGAAAATCATGTGATCCTATCAATTGATGTAGAAAAGACATTTGACAAAATTCAACACCCATTTGTGATAAAAATTCTCCAAAAAAGGAATAAAAGGGAAATTCCTCCACATGATAAAGGGCATATCATGAAACCAACTGCCAACATAATTCTCTATGGAAAGAAACTAAAAGCATTCCCCTTGTGAAAGGAACCAGACAAGAATGTTCTCTGTTACCACTTGTATTCAACATTGTATTGGAATTTCAAGCCAGGGCAGTAAGGCAAAAAAGGGAAATAAAAGTTATCCAGATTGGTAAGGAAGAAATAAAACTATTGCTGTTTACAGATGATATGATCGTATACATAGAAAACTCAAGAGACTCAGCAAGAAAACTACTGGAACTAATTGAAAGACTTAGCATTGTGGCAGGATACAAGATCAACATACAAAAATCAGTTGAATTTCTCTACACCAGCAAGAGATCTCTGAAAAGGAAATAAGGAAATCAATACCATTTACAATAGCTACCAAAATAGATAAAATACTTGGGAATAAATCTTACCAGGGACACAAAGGAACTATACAAGGAAAACTACAAAACACTACTTCAAGAAACTATAAGAGACCTACAGAAATGGAACAACATACCATGCTCATGGATAGGAATGATTGAACATTGTGAAAATGTTAATACTGCCCAAAGCAATCTATACATTTCTTTTGGTTACCTCAGTGCTGCTCTAATAGAAAATACCTGCAAAAAGGGCAAGGAGGCCACATGTTCTGACCTCCTCTAATCCCACAAGAGGAAGACAGGATTACCAGCAGTAACCCATGGCCTATTCCTGCCAGGCCAGACATGCTGCCTCCCT
>NW_006922465.1:484046-484828 GCF_000298275.1 Orycteropus afer afer
GTCTGTTGAAGAGGCCCGCCCAGCCTCTTCCCAGCTCAGATAGAGTTTAAAGTGTTGCATAGCTCTTTAGATCTACCAGTAAGTGCCCAGAGACACCTTACTCCACCAGCAAGCCTTGGTCTGAAGGTGCTCAGCTCACTCACTCCTTGAGTTGGCAACCCTAACTATGCCAAGTACCTGGAGGCACCCCGTTCTTCCAGGAAGACTCCTGCCTGAAGGCACTAAGCTCTCTCACTCTGTGGGTTGGTTCCTGCAGCATCTTGCACCAGTCTCCTGGTTCTGCTGCCACCATTTCTCTGCTGCTGCTTTTCACCATCTGCCCCATCTCTGGTAGTACAATTTTCCTAACTTCCTTCAGAGCCCTAGCCAGAATTGCCTTTGTGACATCCATAATTCCACCAACAGTCTATTCAAGGCAATCTAGGCTTTTACTATTAGGCATCTTAAAACTTTTCCAGCCTTAATTTTCTGACAAGACTGCAGAATAAGCAGTTGAGCTACCCAGACCCTCTACACCAAAGTAACATGAAACCAGTTGAAACAAACAGAAAATAATCCTGGAGGCCTGAACTTTGAATGGAAGGATAAAGAAGTGAATTAAACATCAACTAGTGGAAGAACCTGAATGAAAACAGTGAATAAGGAGACTAATGGAGCTGCACTGTGGGCTGTCCTGATGGCATGGCCAACTTGAATATTTGTGGTGTTCCAATCCAGGCAGCAACCTAAGAATCAGCTCTGCTCTCCAAGGACTGCATGGACAAATGCACTGGTGGCTGATG
>NW_006922465.1:490868-499420 GCF_000298275.1 Orycteropus afer afer
GCATCAAAACTCTAAGCAACTGAGAGAGAGTGGGCACCTCCCAGAACATTGTTTTGTGCCATTCCCAACAGAAATACTCCAGGTGGACAACTTCAGCAATCAGGAGCTCCTCAGTTGCTCATAGAAATTCCCACCTTGGAGTTTACAAAGACTTATGGGTAGAAAAGCCACACTAAGTAATTTACTGCACCACAATACCATAAATGGGTGGCTTTAACAAATAGGAGTTTATTCTCCTTCAGTGTGGGAGACTAGAAGTACAAGTTCAGAGTGCCAGATGGTAGGGACTGGGTGAAAACCTCAGCCTTGGGCTTCAGGTCTGTCTCTTGCATCTGGCCTACTGAAGCAGGAGGCTTTCTTCACTCAGGCAGCTATTGGCTGCTGAGGGTGACAAACCCAAGTTGACAAGTAAAATGGTACAATCCAGATATTACCAAAGCACACAGCAGGCCGTTGATTCAAGTCCACTCAGAGTCCCATGATTGGCAGACAACATGGCAGGCTTCTGAACAATGACTTGGTTGCATGCAGGATTCAAGCATGCAAAAGCTAGAGACCTTCCTCAAAGTTGCTTCTTATATACTGGAAGCAGACCACATTGCCACATCTGGCAAAACCACACAGGTCACGAAACAAAGTGACATGAAAGGATTAAAAGTTTTTTAAAAGGAATGGGGGCCAGGTGGAAGCCTACATATTCTGCAAGAGTGACCCCTGATACATCCATCCTGCTTTATTTATATATAAGCACACAATTATGTCATTATTCTTGATATTTCCTTAAAACAAGTATTCAACCAAATATTCTTCTACAATAAAATCAAATATTTCCTTATAACAATCAGTTATTAATTAAAGGTTAAAGTTTTACTTTTTCCTGTACCCAAAGGCATTTTCCCATGTCCAAATATATTGGATAATTAATTAGGCCAGGTACAGAGTGAGACAGTGGAAACAGAGCAGGCTGGAAGCCTGAACAGGCAAACCTGGAAAGGATATTGTGGCAAGCTCAACACAGTCTGGATCATAGTGACCCAGTAAAGAGCAACAAAGGGACCACAACACAGTTTGGATTTTATGAACAGTCAGGTCCAGGACCTGTCTGACCTGTGACTGCTTTATTTTATGCACTTTGCAGGGATTAGTTGATTTACTATAGAAATAGAAAACACACACACAAAAAAAAACAAACCCATTACCATCAAGTTGATTCTAACTTGTAGTGACTCCCATTGGGTTTCCCAGGTGGTAAATCTTTATGGAAGAAAATTGCCTGGTTTGCCTTTCATGGGGTGGCTGGTGGGTTTGAACCACCAACATTCTGGTTAGCAGTCAATTGCCTTAGGTGTTGTACCGCCAGAGCTCTTTTACTATAGAAATAGTGGTTTGAAAATCAACCCAATAGGATTGACTGACTTGTGGTCCAGCTAGGGGATTGGTCACTTTGCCATCCTGCTAGGCTTACATAATGGCCAATCCCACAGAGATTAAGGGGGGACCTCACAGCCATCATGAAGAGTCTGGAACAGAGCACATGGTTTGGAACCAGAGCCCCTGCACTAGAACCTTCTTGACTCAGAAGGGAGCTATTACACTGATGATAATGTAAGATGCTGAGAAATGGCAGCAAGCTTGGCAGAGATGAATGGTAGATAGATGGTGGCAGCAGTGTGTGCAGCAGGAACCATGATACCTGCACAAGATGGCTGCAGTGGGTTTGCTGGCCCATCAACATAGGCAGCTGCATTGACTTATTGACCCATGGAGAGAGAAAGCTGAGTGCCTTTGGGCAGAAAATTTGTGGTGGAGTGGGATGCCTCTGGGAACTTGTTGGTAGAGCTAAAAGAGCTGTGTCACTTTCCTGAGCAGAGCAGAAACCTAGAGGGACCTGGCAACAGAACAGCCCAGGAAGGGGCCTGGTGGAAGGGGCCATGGCAAGAAGCCAGGAAGAGGGGCCTAGCAGCAGAGCTGGTGATGACAGCAGAAAGCAGTTGGTAGGATGGCAGCAGCCAAGTGCACTGCTATGCTGGCCATGAGTTGGGACAGTTAGCAGCAGAGAGGCCAAAGGCAGAGAAGGGCATGTGCATGGCAGAGAGAAGGGCCATTTTCTTGCAAAGCTGAAAAGGAGCCACGAGCTGTTCTGGTTGGAAACTGTGCTGATAAATGAAGTTGATCCTGTCTTGTGAATTGTTACTTCCAAGTTGATCCTGATCCCAAACTGTAGCCTGATACTTTCCTAATAAACCTAATGACTATGAGTGTGGTCTGGAGTACTGTGTGGCCACTGCAACTAATTATTGAAACCAGCAGAGAAGTAGAGAGTGCTGTTGGCTGGTGTTAGAAATGGTGAAAAAGTTGGAGCATAGAAGTATGTCTGACCTCTACTTCACAGGAACCAGTTTTGTGATCATCCTGATTCTTATCCCTCATAGATGTAAACAAGTTCAGAAGCTAGATTACAATGCCTGACCAGGCAAACCCAGAAAACGGCAGCATGGTGACCACGCCACAGATCAGAGTACCCAGGAGTTACCAAAAAGTTGAGGGGAACACAGCTGGGCATGACTTTCTGAACAGTTTTCACTGTTGAATAGGCATGGTGAATAGGCAACAAGTGCCACTTTGGGGTGGGACTCTGAGGCTAGTACTGTACAACTAGCACCCTGGGAAGGGAGACTAGTAATTAGTCTGTAACTGTGGGGTAGGAGTCTGGGGTCAGAGTTTTAAGGCTGGTGCTCATGAGAGAGTAGGTTTGGGGTGAGCCATCAGGACAACTGGTAAACCCAAACAGGGAGGCAAGTGCTAGAGGAGCATAGATAGTGTCCCTGGTGGGGGAGTCTGGTGACACAGTTAAACCATCAACATTACCAATATCTAAAGGTAAGGTGACCACACCAGGTGCTACAAGACATAGTTTGGTGCTTCAGAGACATAGCCAACACCCCACTTAGGGAACTAGAAGTGAAGCAGTGTCAGCTAACAACCATAGGCAGGAAGACCAATAAAGAGAGGTGCACCTAGATGGGGAGCCTAGAGATGAAGTAGAGAATCGTAACCTTCAATAAATTAAAATAATAACAAAGAGATAAATGAGCAAACCCCAGGATAGGGGAAGAATGTAATTTCCAGAGCTACCATAGTAAAAAAGAGCTCTGGTAGCATAGTGCCCAAGGCACTTGACTGTTAACCAGAAGGCTGGCGGTTCAAACCCACCAGCTACTCCTCGGAAGGAAGGTTGGGCAATCTACTTCCGTAGTGATACTGCCTCAGAAACCCAAGGAGGGGTCACTATGAGTCGGATCCGACTCGACGGCACATAACATAACATAACGCCATAGTAGAATAGTTTAATGTCCCAAATACAACAAACTATTTACAAAGCATATAGAAAGGTAAGAAATGATGACCCAAATAAAAGATCAAAAGAAGACAACAGAAACCATCCGTAAGGAAGAACAGATAATGCGAATCACTATACATAAAATTTAAAGCAACAGTATTAAGCATGCTCTAGGAATTAAGGGAAACATGGAGGAAAAAAGCTGAAGGAATTAGGAAAAAATTCAAGAACAAAGCAAGAATTTCAATAAAGAGATTGCAATTTTAAAACTGAAAAAACAAGTACTGGAGCTGAAAAGTACAGTAACAAATGAACCACTCTGCAAGGGAATAAAAGCAGGTTTGAATTGTCAGAAAAAAGAATGAAGAAAAATAACATTGTTTAAGGGATCTGTGGAACACCATCAAGTGAAATAATATATGCAGTTTTAGGGATTGAATTGTGACACCCCCCCCCCCCAAATACGTATCAATTTGGCTGGGCCATGATTGCTAGTATTATGAATTATCCTCCATTTTGTGATCTGATGTCATTATCCTATGTACTGTAAATTCTCACCTCAATGATGTTAATGAGGCAAGATTAGAGGCAGTTGTTAATGAGGCAGGATGCAATCTACAAGATTAGGTTGTGTCTTGAGTTAATCTCTTTTGAGATATAAAAAGGATTAAGCAAGTGAGCAGAGAGAGCAGGACCTACTATCACCAAGAAGGAAGAGCTGGGAGTAGAGTACACTATGAACCTTCTAGACCCAGGTAAAGATTGATGCCAAGACAAATGGAGATCTCCAAGGGATGCCAAGCACACAGATGCTGAAAGAAGACAGAGACTTTTCCCATATCCAACACAGAGAGAAAGCTTTTCCCTAGAGCCAGTGCCCTGAATTCAGACTTCAGTCTTCTAAATTGTGAGAGAATAAATTTATTTGTTAAAGCCATCCACTTGTGGTGTTTCTGTTATAACAGCACTAGACAACTAAGGCATGCATTAGGGGAATCTCAGAAGAAGAGAGAGAAAGGGATACAAAGAACTTTTGAAGAAATAGTGGCTGTAAATATCCTAATTTGGTGAAAGACACAAACTTACTCTTCCAGGAAGAAAAGAAATCCAAGTAAAATATATCTAAGAGCCACAACAAGCCATACTATAATCAAACTCAAGAGAACCAAGGATAAAAAGACAATCTTAAGAGAAGTAAAGTATCACATACAAACTCAAAAAAACAAACTCACTCACTGCCACTGAGTTGATTCTGACTCAGAGCAGCACCCATTGGGTTTCCAAGGCTTTAAATCTTTACTAAAGCAGGCTGCCTCATCTTCCTTCCACAGAGCAGCTGGTGGGTTCGAATCACTGATATTTTGATTAGCAGCCAAATGCTTTAGCCAGTGAACCACCAGAACTCTTTATCACATACAAGGGGACTTCAATAAGATTAAGTTGTGATTTTTCCTCAGAAATCATATGGGCAAGAAGGCAGTCAAAAGACATATTTTAAAGTACTGAAAGAGAATAACTGTAAGCTAAGAATGCATATTCAGCAAAAATGTCATTCAAAAATGGTGGTAAAATGAAAACATTGCCAGATAAACGGAGCTAAGAAAATTTGTTACCACCAGGCTTACTGTACAAGAAATGCTAAGGAGAGTCCTCTAGAAAGAAAGTAAGGTCACTAGATAGTAACTAGAAGTTCTATGTACAGGGCTGGGAAAAAGGCTCCATAGCCCTATTAAAGGTAATGTAATGTTTGAAAAATATAAAAACTAGATTTAAGATTTGGTTGGCAAACACAATTGGTATGTCCTTCAGGCTTTATAATGACAAAAGCATAAAACAAAAATAAATCTAAATATATATATTTTATAGTAAAACCTGTGAATGTCAGAACTGTGTAAGGCAGAAACCTGTCAGAGAAGGAAAACTCAATATTTTCCATTAAAACAAGCTTTAGAAAAGTGGGAAAACTGTATCTTCTGAAAGGTGGAAAACTTCCATGACCCAGAAAAACAAGGTAGTCTCCCCACATTCCAGCTCACACAGGTTCCACTGTGTGTGTGTGTGTGTGTGTGTGTATCTATCTATCTAATCTATCATATACTGTTGTTAGGTGCCATCAAGTTGGCTCTGACTCACAGCAACCTTATATACAACAGAATGAAACACTGCCCAGTCCTGCTCCATCCTTACAATCCTTGCTATGTTTGAGCACATCCATTCAGCCACTGTGTCAATATCATCTCATTTAGGGTCTTCCCCTTTTTTGTTGACTCTCCTCTATATCAGGCATTATACCCTTCTCCGTGGAATGGTCCATTCTGACAACATGACCAAAGTAGGTAAAACAAAATCTGGCCATTCTCACTTCCAGGGAGCATTTCAGCTGCACCTCTTCCAGGACAGATTTGTTCATTCTTCTGGCAGTCCATGGTATTTTCAGCATTCTTTACTAGCACCACAATTCAAAGGCATCAACTCTTCTTCGGTCTTCCAGCTTTCACATGCATACCGTGACTTGGGTTAGGTGCACCCTAGTCTTCAAAGTGACATCTTTGCTTCATAACACTTTTAAAGTGTTTTAAAGGTCTTTTGCCCAGTGCAATATGTGACTTCTTGACTGCTGTTTCCATGGGTGTTGATTGTGGATCGAAGTAAAATGAAATCCCTGACAATTTCAATCTTATCTCCATTTATTGTGGTGTTGCTTATTGGTCCACTTGTGAGGATTTTTGCTTTCCTTATGTTGAGGTGTTATCCATTCTGAAGACTGTAGTCTTTGATCTTCACCAGTTAAGTGTTTTAAGTCATCTTCACTTTCAGCAAGCAAGGTTGTGTTGTCTGAATAATGCAGGTTGTTAATAAGTCCTCCAATCCTGATGCTGCATTGTTCTGCATATAGTACAGCTTCTCGGATTATTTTCTCAGAATATAGATTGAGTAAGTATGGGAAAGGATACAACCCTGATGAACATCCTTCCTGATTTTAAACGATGCAGTATCCCCTTGTTCAGTTCTAATGACAGTCTCTTGGTCTATGTCACAGGTTTCTCATGAGCACAATAAGTGTTCTGGAGTTCCCATTCTTCTCAATGTTATCCATAATTTGTCATAAACCACACAGTTGAATGCCTTTGAATAGTCAGTAAAACACAGGTAAACATCTTTCTGGTGTTCTTTGCTTCCAGGCAAAATCCATATGACACCAGCAATGATATCTCTCATTCCACATTCTCTTCTGAATCCAGCTTGAATTCTGGTATTTTCCTGTCAATATACTGTTGCATAACAACAACAACAACATACTGTTGCAACCATTTTTGAATCACCTTCAGCAAAATGTTACTTGTGTGTGGTATTGCAGGAACAACAAGGTCCTTACCCTCTGTTGCACAGAGCCAATTATCACATGTTGAAGCAAGAAAGCAAAATAATTTATTCAATATTCAAGGACACAGAAAGAATCGCTTTTCTAAAAAGACTTCCTGAGCTGAGGAATGGTTAGGGTTTTTAAAGGGAATTGGGCTAAGGGGTAGGAGGGTTTGAGAAATGCTGAGAATGCTTTCTTCTTGTTATTGGGATGAATTATTGTTGCCTTGTGACCTCTCTGTTATTCTTCTGGTCAGTGATAAAAAGCTGTCCTTGGTCAGGAGAATATGTTCTTCAAGTTCCTTGTACCTGCCAGAAAGATTAACTCTACAAGGAGGGGAGAGTATGAGAGTGGGCACCCTCACACCTCTCAATCCACCAGGGATGCTTCTGTTTCTCCTTTACCTTGGTTGCTCCAGGCTCGGTGTCTCCTTTCTCAGGTCATCTCACTCCATAAATTGCAATTATCAGCTACAAACAGACAGTGGGTTTAAGCCAGATGTCCAAAGGAATGTATGAGGAGAAGAACACCTACAATAACTATCCTATTTACATGGAAGGAAGGAGGGGGGTGAAAGAAAAATAGAAAGTTAATCATTGTGGTTAATATCTAATCATAGCTGTTAATTTGTTATATTTCTGCAATTTGTCAACAAAAAGGCTTCTCTGGCCCTTCAACAATAGTAATGATATTGTTCAGTAATTTCCACATTCTGCTGGATCACCTTTCGTTGGAATGGACAAAAATACTGATCTCTTCCAGTCAATTGGCCAGCTAGTTCTCTTCCAAGTTTCTTTTCATAAATGAGTAAGCACCTCCAGTGCTGCATCAGTTTATTGAAACCTCTCAATGTGTATTGGTACAATTCCTGGAGCCTTGTTTTTCACCATTTCCTTCAGTGTAACTTGGACTTCTTCCTTCAATAGGATTGGTTCTTGATCACATGCTACTTCCTAAAGTAGTTGAACATCAACCAGTTCTTTTTGGTAGACTGAATCTGTGTATTACTTCCATCTTCTTTTGATGCTTCCTGGATCACTGAATATTTTGCCCATAGAATCTTTTCATCAGCTCTTGCTTGAGAAATGCTGAGGCTGTTCTTCCCTTTTGGTTTTCTAACCAGGTCTTTGCACATTAAAATACTTTACTTTGTTTTCTTGAGCCGCCCTTTGAAATCTCTTTCTTTCATCATTTCCTCATTTGCTTTAGCTAGTCTCTGTTCAAGAGCAAGTTCTAGAATCTCATCTGACATCCATTTTGTTTTTTTCTTTTTTTCTTGTATTTTTAATGACCTTTTGCTTTATTCATGGATAATGTTCATGATGTCCCACAGTTCCTCTGGTCTCCACTCATTGGTGTTCACTGCATCAAATCTATTCTTCATATGGCCTCTAAATTCAGGTGGGATATAATCAAGGTCTTATTTTTGGCTCTCGTGGAGTTGTTCTAATTTTCTTCAGCTTCAGCTTGAACTTGCATACAAGCAATTGATGGTGTGCTCCACAGTCAGCTACTGGCCTTGTTTTGACTGAAGATTGAGCTTCTCCATCACCTCTTTTCATAAATGTAGTCAATTCCCTTCCTATGTATTCCATATGGTAAGGTCCAAAGTGTATAGCCATCTTTTATGTTGTTGAAAAGAAGTATTTGCAATGAGTAAGTTGTTGGTCTTGCAAAATTCTATCATGCAATCTCTGATGTTATTTCTGTCACCAACGCCATCTTTTCCAAATACTGATGATTCTTTTTTGTTTCCAACTTTTGCATTCCAAACACCAGTAATAATCAGTGCATCTTAATTGCATGTTTGGTCAATTTTAGACTGCAGAAGTTAGTAAAAATCTTGAA
>NW_006922465.1:522125-523310 GCF_000298275.1 Orycteropus afer afer
TAAGAAGTCCTAGAATGGAAATGAAGTCCCTGAGTAGTGGGAACAGTTAATGTGCACAGCTGCTAATAAAAAGGCTGGAGTTCAAGTCCACCCAGAGGTGCCTTGGAGGGAAGGCCTGGTGAACTACTTCTGCAAAGTCGTCCATTAAAAACTCTATGGAGCATAGTTCTACTCTGACATAAATAGGATTGTATATATATTTATGAAACAAATTTGTTGGTCATGAGCCAGTAAATGTTAGCTGAAAGTATAGTAATGAGAGATGGCTGCTCAAAAACTATGTACTGGTAAAGAGAAAATGGCTAATGGAAGAATCCTAATTTTAAGACAGTGGAACAACAATTTACTAATATTTTTGCTGTTGATTATTTTCTTTAGTGATGAGAGGATTAGAATTAGAAAAATGAAATATTAATTTCAAGGAAGTCAAGGAAATTATCAAGAATGTGTTTGTGCTACCTTTTGGGAAAGAAATATGATGAACACATAAAATTAACTCCTCCATCTCCTGTAAAAATAGCCATGTATTAAAATGTATGTATAAACAATATACACCAAGAAAGTATACAGTGAAAAATTTCTCCCTTCTTTCTTCCTATCCATCCTACCTGCCCAAAATCTATCACAGAAACCACTTTTATTAGCAAATCTAGATATTATTTCCTTTTTACACAAAAAGTAGTATAACACAAGATTCTGCACATTAGTTAGCTTGCTTTTTTTTGGTGTTGTTTTGCTTTTTACTTAATTACTTTGGAGGCACTTCGTATCAGGCCACAGAAAGTATTTTCATTTTTTAATTTCCAATTGCAGTGTGTTCCATTAAGTACAGCAGCTTATTTATGAGTATTTCCAACATTTTCCTAGTGTGAAGACTACGACATTAGTCCACCTTGTATTGGCATCCTTATAACTAGATATGTAGGTTAAATTCCCAGAGGTGGAATTGCTCAGTGAAAGGGTAAATGCAATTGTAGTTGTGGTGGTTAAGTTTGTGTGCCAACTTGGCTGGGCCTGGTTGAGTGCTGGGCAGCTGAATATAGTTATTAGCCATGGTCAGGTTGGTAATTAACTCCATGGTGGAATCTATTGATCAGCTGAGTAACTGCTTTTGGGTACGTGGTCTGCTTCCCGTATATACGAAACAGCTCTGCCACTCTTTGGTTACCTCTTTTGGTTACCTCT
>NW_006922465.1:525425-526681 GCF_000298275.1 Orycteropus afer afer
CTGTCTCTAGCTTCAGTGGGCTGGAAGCAAGAGGCAGAGCTAAAGGCCAAAAGGATGAGGGGCTTTCACCCAGCCCCTAGAGCTTGGCATTTTGAACTTGGATTTAAAGCCTCCAAATTGTAAGAATAAACTCCTGTTTGTTAAGGCCATCCCATTTGTGGTATATTCTTGTTAGAGCAGCACTAGCTAACCGGAACAGTGTCCCAGCCCACCAATATATATGTGGTCGTATATGTGTTGTATATGTCTGGCAAGTATATGTGCCCAGACATTACGTGACACGTAATTGTTTACTAGTAGTAATCGTGAGTGGTGCTACTCCCATTTCTACTCATGTGTTCCTGGACTTGTGAATCCTGGTTATGAGAGAAACAGCACCATATATTTGACACTGGTTTAGAACACATACAGCTTCCTGGAGAAAATGCCCCAAACCTGCAAAATACTGCCACCTAGCTGGTGCTGTAATGTGTCTTTAGAAGGCTATTTCATCATTCTATCAAGGCAACTGCTTCAGGATGATGAAGAACATGATAAGATCACTAGTTTCCATGACCAGAAGCCCATTGCTGCACTTCATCTTCCATCAAGTGAGTTCCTTGATTCAAGGCAATGCTGTATGGGACACCATGATAGTGGGTAAAACATTCTGTAAGCACACAGAAGGTAGTTTTGGTGGAAGAAGTGAGTGCAAAGAAGGCAAGTTCATATCCAGTGTAAGTGCCTATTCCAGTAAGAATTAAATGCTATTCTTTCCATAGTGGAAGTGGTCCAATGCAATTAATTTGCTACCAGGTTGATGGTTGATCACCTGAAGAAATGGTGTCAGATTGGGGACTAAATGTTAGTCTATGCTGCTAGCAGATTGACACTCAGTAAGGACCTGCCATAGACTCCAAAAAAACATGTCTATCTGCTAGCAACACTTCAAGCACCACTGGATCAGCAAGATCATACGGCCCAAGTGGCAGAATGGCTTGCATCGTAGCCTGAACCTGTTGCAGGGCCTTCTCTTGTTCTGGACCCCTCTCAAAAGTGACAGCTTTTCAAGTTACTTGATAAATATACATGAATAGCACACCCAAATGAGGAAAATATTGCCTTGCCTACAATATCCAAAGAGCCTTACTAGTATTGTGCCAACATTTTAGTTGTGGAAGGTGTGAGATGCAATAATTTATCCTTCACTTTAGAAGGAATTTCTCAGTATTCCCCACACCACTGGAACCCTAGAAATTTCACTAAGATGAAAGGCA
>NW_006922465.1:529551-530761 GCF_000298275.1 Orycteropus afer afer
AACATAGCTTTCCTGATTTTAAACCATGCAATATCCCCTTGTTCTGCTTGAATGACTGCCTTTTGGTCTATATATAGTTTCCCCATGAGCACAAGTAAGTGCTCTGGAATTTCATCCCTCAAAGTGTTATCCATAATTTGTTATGATCCACAAAGTCAAATGCCTTTGCATAGTAATAAAACACAAGTGAACATCTTTCTGGTATTCTCCACTTTCAACCAAGATCTATCTGACATCAGCAATGATATCTCTCATCCCACATCCTCTTCAGAATTCGTCTTAAATATCTGGCACTGCCCTGTCTATGTACTACTGCAACCATTTTTGAATGATCTTCTGCAAAAATTTACTTGCATGTGATATCGGTATTTTTGGATAATTTCCACATCCTGTTGGATCATTGTGGTAGTCAAATGGTTTGTCAACTTGGCTGGGTCATGGTTTTGAGTGACTGGGCAGCTGGATGTAGTTATTCTACATGATAAGATTATAATAATATCCATGGTGGAATCTTCTGTGAGCACCTAATCAGTTGAAGAAGAGTTGCTTTTGGGGTGTGGCCTGCTTCCAGTATAAAAGGAGAAGATTTGAGGAAGGTCTCTAGATTTTTGCCACCTCTAGATTCTGCATTTGGACAAGTCTTCATCTCAGTGGCCTGCTGTGTTGCCTGCCCATCTTGGGATTGTGCCATTCTACTTGCCAACATTGGGTTTGTTAGCCTTAGCAGCCAGAAGCTGCCTGAGATATTAGAAGCCTCTAGCTCTAGTGGGCCTGGAATAAGAGGCAGAGCTGAAGCCCAAGGCTCAGGGACCTTCACCCAGTCCCTAGAGCCAGCACTCTGAATTTGGAATTCTAGCCTCCTAAACTGTAAGAGAATAAATACCTATTTGTTAAAGTCATCCACTTGTGGTATGTTGGTTATAGCAGCACTTGAGAACCAAAACAATCATCTTTCTTTGGAATGTGTACAAATATGGATCTCTTCAAGTTGGATGGCCAGGGAGTTGTCTTACAAATTTCTTAGAATAGATGAATGAACACATCCAACACTGCATACATTTTTTAATATGTCTCAGTGTATGTTACGTCAATTCCTGGAGCCCTGTTTTACACCCATGCCTTCAGTGCAGCTTGGACTTCTTCCTTTAATGTCACTGGTTCTTGATCATATGCTGCCTCTTGAAATGGTTGAATGTTGACTGATTCTTTT
>NW_006922465.1:531891-532957 GCF_000298275.1 Orycteropus afer afer
AAAAAATTTCAATTTCTTTACTTTACTTTACTTTGGCATTAGTGGTTAATATGTTAGTGGTTGGTATGTAAATTTGAATAATAGTCTTATTAACTGATCTTCCTAGTAGGTGTATGGATATTATAATATAACTGACAGCATTGTACTTCCAGATTGTGATAGCTGTGTGTCAACTTGTGTGGGCCATGATTCTTAGTGGTTTAGCAGTTATGATGTGATCATCCCCCATGATGAGATCTGCTATGTGTAATCCTCAGGTGAAAGGGAGTTTCCTCACAGTTGTGGCCTGCTTCCAATACATATGAATGTCCTGGGAAAGATCTCTGGCTTTTTTGCTCATTCTGGATCCTGCATCTGGCTCATCATCATCTGGACTTGAACCAGTGGCCTTTCATATTGCTTGCCGATTTTGGGATTGTTGTCTTTGCAGCCTGTGAGTGAAGAGCCTACCATCTTACCTGCCTATCTTGTATTCATCAGCCTCTGAAGCCAGCAGCCAGCTGTATTGCCTGCCAATCTTGAGTTTGTCAGCCCTTGCAGTTATGTGAGTCAGGAGAAGCCTCCAGTTTAACTTCTGACCTACAGACTTGGGACTTGGCAGCCTCTACAACTGCATGAACTATTTCCTTGAGATATTTTTTTTTTTTTTCTCTCTCTCTCTCTGTCTGTGTTCTCTAGAGAACCTAGCCTAGGCGTTCTGGTGGTGTAGTGGTGAAGGGATTTGGCTGCTAACCAAAAGGTCAGTGGTTCAAAACTACCAGCCACTCCATGGAAGAAAGATGAGGCAGTCTGCTTCCGTAAAGATTTACAGCCTTGGAAACCCAATGGGGTTGACTCAATGAAGCGCAGTGAGTTTGAGTTTGAGAGAATTCAGCCTAAGACATTTGGTACCAAAAGTGGTTCTAGAGAAACAAAATTGTAAGGATGAGTTTTCTAAATTGGTTCTCAAATCTGATTAGTCTTAAAGATGCTGATGGCATTGCCTCCATTAGTAAAGAGGGTACTGCTAATCCATGTGAGGTAGCATTATTAATACACAAAATAACACCCCCAATACATCAAGTAT
>NW_006922465.1:533722-538687 GCF_000298275.1 Orycteropus afer afer
CAAAAGAATTGCTCAAGTTTTCTAATATGTACAAACAGAAATCTGGAAAATATGTGTGGGAATGGGTATTAAGGATGTGGGATAATGGTATAAGGAACATAAATATGGATCAGTGTGAATTTATTGATTTGGGACTATGAAGCACAGATTCTTCATTCAACATCTAAGCTTGTAGTTTATTTAGTTGGCTTACTGAAGCACGGACTATGCAGTGGCCTATACTAAGTCAAGGTGAGGTACCAAATCAGCCTTGGGATACTGTAGAAGAGGGTGTCCAAAGTCTTAGGGGAACTGGTATGTTAGAGTGGATTTATCAGATTAGACCCATAGACCCACACATGGAGTACCCAGAGGACATACCTTTTATCACAACAATGAGGAACAAGTATGTGAAGGGAGCCCTAGCATCCTTTAAGGCTGCTGTGATTGCTATTTTATGTAAGCCAGATTTGACAGTAAGAATTGCCCTAATTGAATTAAGACGCTTAACTACAATGAGGCTGAGTGGATTCTGTTGTGGTATGGTCCAAGTAGCAGTACTTAATTTAAAAAGACAAAGTGAGTGTGGTTACTATAATCCATAGCAGATTCAAAGCAGTAATCAGAATAGTCTGATTTGTATGGATTTATTGTGCTGGCTACTTAGGTATGGTGTCCCTAGGAGTCAAACAGATAGGAAATCTACTAAATATTTACTTGATCTGGACAAATGGAAGAATTCTAGATCAAGTGAATAGGAGTCTAACTTGAATCAACAGAATACCATGTTACAGCTCCTCAATCAATTCCCAGACTTGAGCCATTTTACAGACCCACAACCCCTTGAATAAAGGGGAAACCAGGTTCCCTGAGGAAGGACCCCACTATAACTCAACACTAACTCATTGCCTTCTAGTTGATTCCAACTCATAGCGACCTTCTTTGGGCTTCCAAGGCAGTAAATCTTTACAGAAGTAGATTGCCCAATCTTCCTTCCACGGAGTGGCTGGTGGGTTTGAACAGCCAGTCTTCTGGTTAGCAGTCAAATTCCTTAGGCACTATGCCACCAGAGCTCCTTTACTGCCTTAAATTTATACTGTTAATATTTTCCCCAGCCTTTCCCAAAGGAATAGATGGCCTTTTATGAGAGAGACTGCTCACTGGGAAAAAGGAAACAATTAGACTTTTCAGGGACTACTCGAACACTGGCTCCGAACTGACACTAATTCCAGGAGACCCAAAACATCACAGTGGCCCACCAGTCAGAGTGGGGCATATTGAGGTCAAATTATTAATGGAGTCTTAGCTCAGGTCCATCTCACAGTAGGTCTAAAGGGTCCCCAAACCCATCCTGTAGTGATCTCACCAGTTTCAGAATGCATTATTTGAATAGCCATAATCAGTAACTGGCAAACTCCCACACTGGATCCTTGACATATGGAGTAAGGGCTATTATGGTAGGAAAAGCCAAGTGGAAGCCATTAGTACTGCTGTCACCTGGGAAAACAGTAAACCAAAAGCAATTATCGCATTCCTGGAAGGATTAGTGCCACTATCAAGGACTTGAAGGTTGCAAGGGTGATGATTCCCACCACATCCCCATTTAACTCTCCTATTAGGCCTGTGCAAAAAATGGAAGGTTCTTGGAGAATGACAGTGGATTATTGTAAACTTAACCAGATGGTGATTCCAACTGCAGCTACTATTCCAGATGTGGATTCAATAATTGAACAAATTAATACATCTCCTGGTCCCTCCATGCAGCTATTGATATGGCCAATGGCTTTTTCTCAGTTCTGGTTTCAAAGCAATGTGTCTTCAGCTTGCAAGGCTCCCAATATACCTTCACAGTTCTACTTCAGGAGCATATACACTCTTTAGCACAATGTGGTAATTTAGTCTACAGGGACCTTGATTACTTTTCCCT
The DNA here is from genome assembly GCF_000298275.1 of Orycteropus afer afer. Taxonomy (NCBI): domain Eukaryota; kingdom Metazoa; phylum Chordata; class Mammalia; order Tubulidentata; family Orycteropodidae; genus Orycteropus; species Orycteropus afer. The sequence continues at coordinate 535,629 of NW_006922465.1, forward strand.
TCAAAAAGACATGCTGCTCCATTACATTAATGATATTATGCTAATTGGACCTAGTAAGGAGGAAGTATCAATGACTCTAGAGTTATTGATTAGACATTTGCATGCTAAAACAAACAAACAAACAAATTCATTGCCGCGGAGTCGGATCCGACCCATAGCGACTGCTCCTTGGGTTTTTTTTTTTTTTTTTACTTTAACAAACAAATTTATTCTCTCACAGTTTAGGGATCTAGAAGTCCAAATTCAGGGCATCAGTTGAAATGGAAGGCTTTCTTTCTCTGTCAGCTCTGGAGGAAGGTCCTTGTATCTTTCCAACATCTGTGGGCCTGGTGTCCCTCAAAGGGTATACATGTTATCTTGGCATCAGTCTTCCCCTGAGTCTAGGAGGTTCTCGGTGCAGGGATCCTAGGTCCAAAAGACCCACTCCACTCCCAGTTTTTCTTTCTTAAAGTTACTGAGGTCCCTCTTCTCTGCTAACTTCACTTTATTATTATTATTATTATTATTTAGTGATCTGGGTGAAAATTTACAGAGAAAATTTACTTTCCGTACAGCAGTTCACATAGACTTTGTCTCATGACATTGACTACAATTTACCACAATGCAACAGCTCCTCTCCCACTTCCTCCCAATAGTTACCTCTTCTCTGTGTACATTCCTTCATGCACTCCTGCCCCCTGAACTGTCTCCCTGTGCATACACAGCCCATCTTTCTCCCATGATTGTTCTCTCCAAGGAGTGTATCTGCTTGAGGTAAATGTTCAACTCATATGCCTGTCTTTTGTTTGACTGGAAACCACAGGTGTGGATTCAATTCCAGACCTGAAGGGCAGCTAGGGGCCATAGTCTCAGTGGTTCTACCAGGCTCTATCAGACCAGCAAAGCTGGTGCCCCCTCCCCTTTTTTCCAAATGATTTTGAGTTTTGTTCGACATTGTTCTCTCTCTCTATCCAGGATCTCCTACATAGATCCCCCTCCAAGTGGTTGACAGTGGTAGCCGGGTATTATCTAGTTCCATAGTTGTGTAGGCTGCAGATCACATGGTGTACCAGTCACTAGGACTAATTCTTTACACGAATCTTTGGTTTTCTTCATTCTTCTTTGCTCTGGACAAGGACAGACCCATTGTTGCATCTAGATAGCTGCTTGCAAGCTTTTAAGATCTCAGTTGCAACTCACCAAAGTAGGAGGTGGAACAATGTTTTGTGTAGTTTGTTATGCCAATTGAGCTTGATGTCCCCTGTGACTATGGTCCCGAGCCCATAGGTTCAACAACTTGGTCCCTCTGGGTAGCTGGCTGTGACCAAGAAGTGACTACAGTCTTGTCCCTTGTGAGCCCTACTATATACCTGGGAATTCAGATTATACAAATTCCTTGGGTTTCTGAGGCAATATCACTATGAAACTAGATTGCCCAATTTTCCTTCCAGGGAGTGGCTGGTGGGTTTGAACCGCCAGCCTTCCAGTTAGCAGTCAAGTGCCTTAGGCACTATGCCACCAGAGCTCCCATTTGCATGCTAGAGAGTGGGAAATTAACCCTCAAAATATTCAGGTGCTGCTTGAATAATTTCTCTCAGAAAGATCAGCACAAGGCCGGTCCCCATGAGGCGGAGGTTAAAGATGTCCCAAATGTCCAAACTACTGTACTACTCCATCATTTCAGACATTAACTCCTCCTCCTCCTCTCAGTAATTTCTCCAGTCTTAGGGTTCTATATTTCGCTGTAACGCCTCACAGAACTCACAGACACCCAAGGGTTCATCTCACATAGTAGTGGTGGAGACTGGCAGGCTGGCGAGTCCCAGGTCCGTGAGTAGGTCTGGAGGATCCTCCCAATTCTCAGGGATTGATGAACCTTGATCAGCAGATCAGATGATGGCTGCTGTCCCAAATCCAGGGACGAGATGAGGATGAGCCAAGACACAAAACTGGAGCAAGAGGAGGGTGAATCTTCCCAGGAGATTCATAGGTATACCCTCAGGGAAGCTAAGGGTGGGGATTTGAATTATACCTTCCAGCAAGGCTGAACTCAAGATACATTCGACTTGTGTTTCCCCAACAGAAATAACCTAAATCCCATCACAGAGTCAATTGCCAGTCATTATAGGGAATGACTACTACCAGCTGCCCCGCCAAGTTGATAACTGACCTTAACTACCACACCACCCCAAATATCACAGAATGGAGGACAATGTCTAGAAGGGCCACATCAAGCAATTCACCACAGGTGCCTTCCAACTAAATGAAATTTCTAGGGGTCCAGTGGTGTGGGGCATGTTCAGATATTTCTACCAGAGTGAAGGATAATTTTTTGCATCTGGTCCTACCCAGGGAGTTCTGGTGGTATAGTCCCTAAGGCACTTGACTGCTAACCAGAAGGCTGGTGGTTCAAACCTACCAGCCACTCCTTGGAAGGAAGACTGGGCAATCTACTTCTGTAGAACTACTGCCTTGGAAACCCAGGGAGGGGTTGCTATGAATCAGAGTTGACTCGATGGCACTGAGTTTTGTTTTTTTTTTGTTTTTTTTTTGGTTGGCCCTCCTTAAGTAAAATGGAGGTGCAACCCCTAGTGGGCCTTTTTGAATTTTGGAGGCAACATATTCCTCATGTGGCTGTGCTACTTTGGCCTATTTTTCAAGTGATTTGAAAAGCTATTAGTTTTGAGTGGGGGCCAGAACAAGATAAGGCTCTGCAACAGGTTCAGGTTGCTGTGCAAGCCACTCTACCTCTTGGACCATATAATCCACCTGATCTAATGGTGCTTGAGGTGTCAGTGGCAGATAGAAATGCTGCTTGGAGTCTTTGGCAGCTCCTATTGGTGAATCACAGTGCAGATCCTTAGTATTTTGGAGCAAAGCCATGTTATCCTCTGCAGATAACTACTCTCCTTTTGAGAAACAGGTTTTTTCCTTAGTAGAGACTGAACACCTAACCATGGGCCAAGTCACTATATGGCCTGAGCTGCCCATGATAAGCTGAGTATTGTCTGAAACATAACAGCACTCCATCATTAAATGGAAATAGTATGTAAGAGATTGGGCTTGAGGAAGACCAGATG
>NW_006922465.1:539182-540985 GCF_000298275.1 Orycteropus afer afer
CAGGGACTTGAACATGATTGGAAAATTCATGACAAAGGAAGATGTGGATAGACATCTCTTAATGGGCCAAAGAAGTGAAGATATTTATGTCTCATGTGAATGCTTATCAAAAGGTGACCTTGGTACAGGAAGATTTTAATAACAAAGTGGATAGGATGATACACTTTGTGGAACTGTCATACTCTTTCCCCAGCCACTCCCAATGCACTCATGAATATAGTGGCCATGGTAGTTGGGATAGAGGTTATGCATGGGCTCAGTAACATGGATTTCCACTCATGAAGCCCACTTGGCTACAGCCACTGCTGAGCACCTAATATGCCAGCAACAAGACCAACACTGAGTCCATGATGTAGAACCATTCCTCGGGGCAATCAGCCAGTAACTTTGTGACAGGTTGATTACATTGGACCATGTCTATCATGGAAAAGGCAGCATTTTTTTCTTAGTGCAATAGACACTGTGGATATGGAGTTGCCTTCGCTGCATGAATGCTTCCATTAAAGATACCATCTGTGGAGTTACAGAATGCCTTATCTACCATCACAGTACCCTACTCAGCATTGCTTTGGATCAAGAGACTCACTTCACAGCAAATGAAATGCAGCAGTGAGCCCATGCTCATGGAATTCACTGATCTTACCATGTTCCCTATCATTTTGAAGCAGCTGGCCTGACAGAGCAATGGAATGGTCACCTAAAGGCACAATTACAGTGCCAGCTAGGTGGTACTACTTTGAAGGGTTGAGGCAATGTTCTACCGGAGGCTGTATTTGCTCAAAAACAATGTCCAATATATGGTGCTGTTTCCCCAATAGCCAGGATTCATGGGACCAGGCACCAAGGGGTGGAAATGGAAGTGGCATCACTTACTAATGCCACTAGTGATCCATTCACAAAATTTTTGCTTCCTGTCCCTGATAACGATATGCTCTGTGGGTCTGGAGGTCTGACATCCAAAAGAAGGAATACTCCCACCTGGAGACACAATATTGTTTTCACTGAAATGGAAGAATGCCACCTGGCCATTTTGGGCCCTTCATGCTTCTGGATCAACAGACAAAGAAGGACGTTAGTACATTGTCTGGTGTGATTGATCCTGATTATCAAGGGAAAATCAGATATTACATCATTGAGGTAAAGAAGAGTATGTTTGGAATACAGGAGATTCCTTAGTATGACTCTTAGTACTACCATGTCCTGTGATAAAATCAATAGAAAACTACAGCAACTCAATTCAGACAGGACTACTAATGGACCAGACCTTTCAGGAACGAAAGTTTTGGTCATCTCTCCAGGCAGAGAACTACAACCAGCTGAAGAGCTTGCTGAGTGCAAAGGGAATATGGAATGGGTAGCGCAAGAGTGTTGTTCAAAATACCAGTTATGACCACATGACCAGTTGCAGGAACAAGGACTGTAATGTTTATGAGTATTTCTACCTGTATGTGTGTATGAAATTTTTGTTTTCTTCAGCTATAAAATATAACAAGGGCTAATGTATTTTCAGTTGAGTGTATTAGTTGTATCATGTTAGGTGCAAGTATGACTTCATAATTGTATTTACAGGCTATGTATGGTTTAAGGAGATGTGTACAAGTGCCAAATTGACAAGGGATGTACTGTGGTAGTTAAGGCTGTGTCAACTTGGCTGGGCCGTGATTCTCTGTGGCTTAGCAGTTATGATATAGTTAGGATATCAATGGCATCTAACAACAGGATGGCTACAAGGAGCTATGGTAGTGTAGCGGTTAAAGAGTTGGGCTGCTAACCAGAAGATTTGGGATTCAAACTCACCAGCCA
>NW_006922465.1:573335-573963 GCF_000298275.1 Orycteropus afer afer
TGGAGTTGATTGCCAGTCTCATCATGGGGAATAACTACCACTAGCTGCCCAGCCACTCAACCAGGCCCAGCCAAGTTGACACACAAACATAACTATCACAACTACTGATGGGGCTGAGTGGACCCTGTGGTAGTAGAAGACAACTGGCAGCAGTTAATAAACAAAGACAAGGTGGGCGTGGTTACCATAATGGACAGTAGAGTCAAAACAGTAATCAGAATACTCTGACTCGTGTGGAATCATGGCACTGGCTACTTAGGCATGGTGTTCCTAGGAGTGAAATACATGGCAATGTATTACTAAATATTTACTTGATCTGTATGGACAGAAGAATTCTATGTCACATGAACAGCAGTCTAGATTGAATCATCAGTTGCAGAAATGAGGACTGTGATTGTTACATTTCTTCATTTTATATGTGCATCAAATATTTTGTTTCCTTCTGTTATGAAGTATGAAATGTAAACAGGGTTAATGGATTTCAGTTGTATGTGCGTTATTGTATCATGTTAGGTGCAAATATGACTTTCTAATTGTCCTTATTTGGAGATTATATATGGTTAAGGAGATGTGTAAAACTGCCAAGTTGACAAGAGGTGGACTGTGATAGTTGGAGTTGTGTGTCAAC
>NW_006922465.1:575328-579885 GCF_000298275.1 Orycteropus afer afer
AGAGAGTGGGAACCTCCCAGAACATTGTTTTGTGCCACTCCCAACAGAAATACTCCAAGTGGACAACTTTAGCAATCAGGAGCTCCTCAGTTGCTCATAGCAAATCCCACCTTGGAGTTTACAAAGACTTATGGGTAGAAAAGCCACACTAAGTAATTTACTACACCACACATAGCTTATAAGCAAGAGTAGGTATGCCATAAAAGAAGATTCTTTGAAATTGTTCTCAACACAGCAATGCTAATTTTATTTTCTATTCCATTAGTAGCTGTTACTGGTTTATATAAAAATCAAGTTTAAAATAATTGATTAGCTCAATAACATAGCCTTCTGTTCCTCCCTCCAGATTTTTAGATCCCTCGTAAGTTTTACAGACAATGTTCAAAGATTACGCTCCTCAAGATACTCAATTGTTGTTGTTATGTGCCGTCTAGTCGCCCCGACTCATAGCGACCCCTCCTTGGGTTTCCGAGGCAGTATCACTAGGGAAGTAGGATTGCCCAACCTTCCTTCTGAGACTCAATTGTTAGTCATTGCAATTATCCCTTTCACACATCAACGAACCTGGTTTGACTTCACTCCTGGACCCCAAACACCCTGCCTATACTCATGGTCACACCCACGAGCACGCTCCTTAGCTGCTTTCTGCAAACCTTCCTTACTGCACCTTCATCCTCCTCTGCTCCCCCTCCCCAGAGGTGCACAGAGAATTCAGTAGCTGAGAATAACATTAGCCGCTCAGCATTTACTGAGACTCCTCTCTTTTTGCCACCCTAATACCGTCGCATGCTTAGCGGGTCCTCACCTTCAGCCTTGTCACAGGTTGCCGGTCAGATCTGGGTCTTAAAAGCCCAGACCCAGATCCCACACTCCTCTGCACTTAAGGTACTAAAAGCCAAACTGACCCACAGAGACCAAAATGGGGACCCAAGAAGTGTGCGCCTGCCGCAATACTTGGGCACGTTGAAACCGGAAAACAACAAAAAACAAAACAACAACCCAAACTCGGTGCCATCGACTTGCATCTGACTCATAGCGACCCCTCCTCGCTTTTCCAAGGGATATCACTACGAAAGTAGGCTGCCCAGTCTTCCTTCGGAAGAGTGGCTGGTGGGTTCGAAACCGCTAGCCTTCTAATTAGCAGTCAAATACCTTAGACACTCCGCCACCCGAGCTCCATTTACCCTCCGCAGTGAGGGCAGGACCAAGCTTACTTCTGAGCGGATTCAAGAGAACTTTTTAACGGTCCTTCAGCTACTTAGCCTGCGCTGAACTACACTTCCCAGAAGGGTCAGCGGTGCGAATTCTCTTCCCAAGCAAACTAGCCCTCCTCTTCCTGGATCTGTCCAGTTTTTAGTTATAATAGACAGGGTTCAGAAAGGAAGCCCTGTCGAACCCATGGGACCGGCGTCATGTAGGAGCCGCAGCCCGAGGTAGAGTCGGGAGTTTGTCAGGCTTCCAGGGCGCAATTTGATGAGGTGGCGCAACCCTTTCCGCCGGGTCGCTGCTAAGGATCAACAGCCAACATCTTCGCCGCGCATACGTCTCTACGTTTCCCGGAGGACTCTGCTGTATGACCGTGCTTCTCGCGGGAATTCAGCCTCCAAGTTAGGGGCTGGCGGGACCCTCAGGGCTGTACGTGGAACTGCAGCAGCGCTGTGGAAGTCTCTGCTACTTTAGAAGCTTGGAAATCTTGCGGTAAGGAGCCCGAGTCCAGGGCAATCTGGAGCTGGATCCTTGACCTTGTGCTGGGGAGGAGGTGAGGTTGTGAAATAGTGTAGTGGTTTGTGGTGAATGACTGTGCGGTGTGACAGGCTGTTTCCGTGGCGGGTGTGTGGTTCTAACTATAACATCGTCCGTAGCACACTCTGGCAGCCTGTTTCTATGCGCAACCCCGCGGTTAGTGTGTGATTGTAACTGTGTGGGTATGAGAGCTTATGGTTGGTTGGACGTGATCGCGTTTGTCTCCGGGTGTGTGATGTGTGACCGTTTGAGTTGCTGAATACAGATGGACTTGTAACTGTGACTATATATGTGTGCATGCCTATGGTTAGTGTGTGATCGTGACTTTGTGACTATGTACAGATGTGAAGTGCCTGTGACGGTGCGGTTGTGACTTGGTAATATGCGGTTTTGACTTGGTAATATGCGGTTTTGCTTGATGAATATGTGCTTGTTCTTATGTCACCTTTTGAGGTCTTGGGTGTGATGCCCTGTTACTTTGGGGGTGGATTGCATATAGCAGTGTATTCCTGTGGTGGGTGTGCGACTGGATAAGTGTTTGGCAGTTATATCATGTATGTATAGCTCTCTAAGCATTATACTGTAGACTTTCTCTGTTTTTAAACTTTATATGAATGCTGTCATATGTTTTTTGTTTTGCTCTGTTTGTAAGAATCATCCATATTACCAAATAATAGTGATAATAAAAATACAAATTAAAACATAGGGCTTATTCGAGCAGTTATTCTATATGCATATAGGGAGTCAGTTCTGTTTTTAAAAACACAAATGGCTCAATATAGGCTAGTTACAATGGAGCTTTTAAAAAGAAAAGGAAAGTGAATAGAAAATTAACTGTTTGGTTATTGATTGAATCCAACCCTTACTGAGATCAGCTGGCTATGGGTTATTAGGCGGTCTCTAGACTGGCCTGCGGGCCTCACCCCCCATTCATCTGCACAGATCTTTAGGTATAGTCCAACCACTGCCATGCAGTGGGTTCGGAGTCATAGCGACCCCCATTGGGTTTCCAAGGTGGTAAATCAGATTGCCCCATCTTCCTTCTGCAGAGGCCTGGTGTGTTTGAATCACCAACCTTCTGGTTAGCAGCAGTCAAATTCCTTAGGTACTGTGTCACCACAGCTCCTTAGGTATAGTCCAGAGGTTTTAAAACAATAAAAGGTGCTGGAGAAAAGATTTGGCAATCAGTTCCATGAAAGTTTACAACCTAGGAAAACCTGAGGCAGTTCTACTCTGTCCTATAGAGTTGCTATGAGTCTGGATCAACTCAACAGCACAAAACAAAGACAACAACCTCAATTATTCAGGTAATTCCTAGGATTAGCTCTTAGTATACAAGCGAAATTGCCTAAAGTTACGTTCTTTGCATTAGATAAATATTGAGCTACTTTATGGTTACCAAATGTCTTTATCTTGCTATTTTGTAGTCTAGCCTTTAAGTATGCCACAGTTTTTCATCCATTGTAACAATCAATGATGGACATTTGCATTATTTCCATTTCTTAAAAAAATTGTTAACAGTGCTGCAATGAACATTTCTTTTAACAGGATACATCTGCATGAGTTTATCTACTGTTCTGGTTACCTAGTACCACTCTGACAGGAAATATACCACAAATGGGATGGCTGAACAAACAGGAGTGTATTCTCTTGCAGTTTGAAGGCTTTAAGTCGGAGTTCAAAGTGCCAGGCTTTAGGGGCTGTGTGAAAGCCCCTTGACCTTGGGCTTCAGCTCTGCCTATTGCTCCCGGCCCACTGAAGCTAGAGGCATCTCTTCACTCAGGCAGCTACTAGCTGTGGAGGCTCACAAGCCCAAGGTTGACAAGTAAAAAGGCACAGTCCTAATGTTACCAAACACATGGCAGGCCATTAATTCAAGTCCATTGTAAGTCCCAAGGTTGGCAGAGCATGGCAGGCTGCTGAACAATGACATGGCTACATGGAGGGTTCAAGTGTGCCATAAGCTTCAGACTAGCCCCAAAGCTGCTGCTTACATATGGGAAGTAGACCACATCCCTAAAGCAGCTACGCAGCTGGCCCAATACATTCCACCATGGAGTTTATTACCAATCTTACCATGGGGAATAACTACATCCAGCTGTCCAGCCACTCAACCAGGCCTAGCCAAGTTGACACCCAAACTTAACTACCACACCCACCAATGGAATTGCTGGGTCATATGGTATATTCCACTTTACTAAATAGTGCTAACATATTTACTATAGTGGTTACACAGATCCATACTTTCACAACAATGTTTGAGATATACCATTGCTTCCTATCCTTAACAAAACAGTCTTTGAATTTTACAATTTTTTATGAGGTATAGCATATGTAAAGTATATAAATATTAAATTTACAGCTTTTTAACAATCTCCTTTCTGGTAGTATAGGCACTTGACTGCTTAAAGCATAAGGCTGGCAGTTCAAACCCACCAGCTACTCCTTGGAAGGAAAATTGGGCAATCTACTTCCATAGTGATACCACCTCGGAAACCCAAGGAGGGGTCGCTATGAGTCTGGTCTGACTCCACGGCACATAACAACAACAACAACAACAACAACAGATCACTATACAGAACTTTGTACCCAAGAAGTTTCACTCATGTCTCTCCCTTCCCAGTCAGTTCTCCATCTCCATTATTCTGAATTCTATCACTATTAGTTTTATCCATTCTTGAAATTCTTATATGTGTGTGTGTAATTTAATAGCATGTATGTACGTGTTTGTAATTTTTCTTCTATGATTAGCACTTCTTTTGTATCTTTTACAGATGGTTTGTTAGTTCTTTAAAAAGTTAAACACAGAATTAC
>NW_006922465.1:580351-581363 GCF_000298275.1 Orycteropus afer afer
TATTTCTCCTATAGATTGGCTGGTGGGTTTGAACCTCTGACCTTTCAGTTAGTAGCCAAACACTTTAACTACTGCACCACCTTGGCTCCTTAATAGAATATTACTTCACCATAAAGAGTAATAAAGTTCTGATACATGCTGTAACATACATGAAGCTTGAAAACATTATGCTGAGTGAAATAAATTAATAACAAACAGACAAATATTGTATGATTCCACTTACATGGAATGTTTAGAATAGGCAAATGTATAGAGTCCAAAGTTCATTAGCATAAGGAAGGAAGCAATGGGCGTCATTGGGAAAAGAGATGTCATTTTCTAAGGGGCACTGAGTTTCTGTTAAGGGTGATGAGAAAATTTGGAAACAGTGGTGATAGTTGTGCAACATGATGAATGTAATTAATGTCACTGAATCATATGTGTAAAAATTGTTGAAATGGAGAATGTTTTGTTACATATTTTTACTGCAAAACTTTTTTTTTTACTTACCCAAGATCATCAAGATATTCTGATTTTTTTTTTGCAACTTTGTAGCTTTAGCATTTACATTTAAGTCTGTTATCCATCTTGAATTAATTTTTGTGTATGATGATAAGTAGAGATAAAAGTTAATTTTTTTCTATTCAAATACCCATTTATTCAGCACTATTTATTGAAAAGACTGCTCTTACCCCTCAAATTACAAGAATATTTTATCATAAATCAGATGACATTGTATATGCGGCTTTCTTTCTGGACTTTATGTTCTCTTTCATTTTATTTGTTTTTATCAGTACCACCATCTTGAAATCTGAAAGTATAAGACCTTTCTTCTGTTTTAAGATGAGCTTGACTAATCTAATTCCTTTCAATTTCCATAAAAATGTTGGCATTGTCTTGTTAATTTCACCAAAGAAAAGACTTTGTTGGGATTTTGTTTGTGAATTTATATGTTAATTTTTGGAGAATTGATGTCAATATTGAATTTTCCAATCATTACATTTAGTATTAATTAATTGTTGTTGTTGTTGTT
>NW_006922465.1:613151-613812 GCF_000298275.1 Orycteropus afer afer
CCCTGTGTTTTCCTTGATCTGTCTCTCAGTCCTTTGAAGATACCTAAATATAGTTCTTTTGAATTCTTTATCAGGGAGTTCCAATGCTGCATCTTTCTCAGGGCTGTGTTTTGGGTCTGTATCCTGGTCCCTTTTTTTTTCCTGCTCTGTCTTGATTCTTTGTGTGGACTGTGATGCTCTGTTGTCTCTGAGGCATTGGGACATTTTTGTGTTTATATTTAATTGGTGATTGTATGTTGGAGTGACTTGCCCATGATTTTCGTTTTCTTTGTTTTGCTTGTATGTTATTTACGCAAGCAGGGTACTGTGCTGTGCCCCTCTGTGCACTAGTTGACAGCACATACTTACACCATCTATCTCCTTTCCTGTTGTCAATGTCTTGTATGTCCCTGCTGACTTTGGCAAACAGAGCCTCTTCTTCAGTCCCTGGAATCTGAATGAGAATGTTATCACTTTAACATCCAAAATGGTTGTCATTTATAAAGATTCAAAATGGCTGAGCCCTTGGCCACTTTAAATATCCAAAATGGCCGCTGCTTGTAGACATTCAAAATGGCTGTGTCCTCGGTCACTTTAAATATCCCAAATGGCTGTCACTTTTAAACATTCAAAATGGCTGCACCCTCGGTACTTTAAATATGTAAAATGGCCGCTGTTTGTA
>NW_006922465.1:615287-617466 GCF_000298275.1 Orycteropus afer afer
TTTGTTTGTCATAAAGGGAGTTTAGGATTCGAGCTGGCAGGTATTATCCTAGCTGAATGTGGTTTTTCTATTGGATGAGTGAGGGTTTAGGCAGCGAAAGTGGGAGAGAAGAGAGAACAAAGCAAAGCTCCAAGGTATCTAGGGCTTTGAGTGGGCTGCTAATGATGACGTACTGTTTTTCCCAGGCCCGCAGCTCAAGTTCAGCAAAGACTCCAATTGTTAGGGGGTACCACTTTCCACCAGGTTCAGACACACACAAAAACCCCACTCTCAAGGCCCTTCCATGCCAAAAAGCTGACCTAGGATAACTGCCCCAATCCGTGATCCGCTGTGGGAGTTCCTCCTGGGGCCCACCCACTTGCGGCATTAATGTTCTCTCTTCTCGTGCTTCAGCCATACCGGACCCAGAGAAATCTCTGCTCGCACCCAGCAGTCCCAAGTTTTCCGATAAAAGCAGGTGCCAGCCCCTCCGTGCCAAAATGCTGACCTAGGATAATTGCCCCAGTCAACGATCCGTGACGGGCGTTCTTCCCAGGGACTGCCCACTTGTGCCGTTAATGTTCTCTTGCTCGTGGGCTTCAGTTGTACCAGAGCCAGAGAAATCTCTGCTGCCACTCAGCGGTCCCAAGTCTACCAATAAAAGCAGGGTGCTGCAGGTAGGTCCGTGGAGTGGCCACAGGTTCTTTGGTGTGATGTGTTCACTCCATTGCCCCAGGGAGGTCTCTGATGGCCTTTCTCACCTGCCAGTCAGCTCTCCGCAGGGCAGGTTCACTAGTTTTTGTCAGTTTTTCCTCCGGGTAATTGCACTGCCCTTTTCTCCTTTCTAATCCTACTCCCCTGAGTTGGGTGTACTCTGACTTAATGAGCTGTTCAGAGCACCAGAGTCCCCACTTCAAACTACTGCACCTAATTTTTCAGGCACTAAGATGCTAGAGGGAACTAGCGTGAGCACTACAAAAGAGACACCATTTTGAGCACTCGATTAATCTTTTCTACTTTACCACTAGATTGGGGTCTCCAAGCAGTATGAAACTTTCACTCAGTACCCAAATGTTTATATACCAGTTAGGTTATTATGCCAGTGAAATGGGTTATGTTGTTGTTCCCAGTCATCTGGGGAATTTTAAACCTAGGAATAATCTCTTTCAGTAGTCTTTTGGCCAGTTCCATGGCTTTCTCATTCCTGTAAGGAAAGGTCTTTAGAATCCATGTGTACCATCACCATCTGACCCACACCATCCTCAGTGTCTGGATCATAATGATTGGCTCAGCCTTCTGTGTTGATGTTCCATGGGGGAGCATTTTGCGCTTCCCAGACGTTAGTAAGGCTGATGATTGTGTGGCTTCTTCTGATGTCTGTTCTCCACGAAGCTACTCCTACCTATGAAACAAGTGAGATCTGATTCATGCAGTTGCTGGTCAAAGAGATCTGGCTTGCTAGCATACACCAGGTTGAGGGTCCTGACACAATCATGATGAATGAGGTCTGCTTGGGGGCAAAGTGGGCAACAGGGTAGCCAGGTTTATGCTAGTTGCTGGCTAGATCTGCACACTTGGGTTGTCTCCTATGGAGGCATGATAAATGAGTAATTCTTGCTTGGGATAGCCATCAGGTGGCTCTTTGTTTGAGGGCTGTGAGGACTGAATGAGCAGTGTAAACCAGATGGTCTGTCCTAAGGTTAGCTTGTCGTGGCTTTTAGCATCTTCACTGTTGGTGCTATCATGTTCAAGCAGGCAAGCCAGCCCTGTGTCACTGGATCTAAAGTTTTAGAAAAGTATGCCACTGGTCTTCTTCAAGATCCCCTGGGTAAGATCTTCAGCTGTTATGCCTCGATGCTCTTGCACAAACAAATAGAAAGATTTATGTAAATCTAGCAATCTGAAGGCTGGGGCCTCCAATAAGACCTGCTTTAATTTATTAAAGGCCTATTCTAATTTTCCCCATAAAAAGGGGTCAGTCTCTTTTCCCTTCCAGGAGGGAGTATTAGAGTTTTGTTATGAATCCAAAAGTAGATATCCAAATCTGACAAAATCCTGCCATGCCCAGTAGTCCTCTAAACTGTTCACCTGTCTGTGATGGGGCTAAGCCTGATGACAAACTTCAAATATGTCACTTTCTTTTGGACTTTCTGGGCTTTGGTCTTGAAGACTCAGTAGCACTTTACTAAATTTTCAGTGC
>NW_006922465.1:617811-630362 GCF_000298275.1 Orycteropus afer afer
ATGGTTAAGCATCTCTGTGCCTTTGCACTTCCTCTTGGGCCCAGCTCATCACCAATCTCTGTTCCTTAGGAGTTAACAAAGTAGTCAGGAGCAACTGACAGTCAGTCCACATTAGGTCAAAGGAATTAAAATAAAAGTCAGCAGTTCATACATTTTGCCTGGATTCTTCTGGTACCCTAGAGTATAATTCTTCCAATTGTGTAAGTCTGCTGTGCTAAAAGGCACACGCACCCTAATGATTTCTCCCTCTCAGGGGATTTGGTGAAGTGAGTATTGGCATGTAGCCCTGTCCCCATGGCCTAGCCAAGTCTCGCGTCCTTTCTGGGTCAAATCAGGTCCCTGATAGGGTGTCCCCTGCCAGGTATGGGAATGGGAACTTAGAGAACCTTTTACAGGTTTAGTTTTCCTCTGCAGCTACCATTTAAAATTAAAGTCTGGTTCTGATGGATATGGAGGAGGGGGCATTTAAGGAACTTAAAGCATCATAAAATCCTCCTCCCCTTTGGTTAATACCAGAGGAGGAGCTGAAAGTTGCTTGTCTTTAGTAATAGTCTGAACACAATTTTTCAACTTGTTGAGTTTCTTTGTCGTTGTACAAAGACATGAAGGCCTCTCTGTACATTTTATCACCCCCTTTGCCAATGCAGGAACAAAACAATCCAATTGCAAAATAGCATCATAATTTACTGACCCATAAGACAGCCAGTGTTCTTGGTTTCCTAATTCATCTTGTGATCAAACAAATGTTCTTAAAAAGACCAACCTTTTCTTTTTGAGGGAATCATAACCAAATTTGTTTCAATGTTTTAAAATACATGCTAGAGGAGAGCATGTTCTGGTTGTTACCAAAAAAAAACCCAAACTCACTGTCGTCAAGTCCGGGTCTGGTTGTTACCCATCTCAAATCGGGTTACAAAAAAACAGAATCAGAACATCAGAACAGAAGAGCTGGCAAATAGACAGGTTAGTTTAATAGTCTTAACACAGCAATGAATATTGCTTTCACTTCCCCTGCTCCGAGACTGGGTGCTGCAATCCTCAACACAGACAACCTGCTCAGATAGTGGGTGCTATTACCCTCAACACAGACTCAGCAACTTCAAGCTTGGTTAATAATGACCAGATTACAAACTCAAACTTCTGATCAGAACAAATGTAAGCTTACCTGAAATGAGGTTCTTTCATTGCCTCTCAAGGAGCTATTGCTGGATCTGGCCTGAGTCCACCAGGTCACAAGTCAAAGGCTCTGTGGAGTAATCTCCAGAGAGGGCTCCAGTCTTTCTCCCCTGCCCAGACAGGCATGGACCAGCCACCAAATGGTACCCCGACTAACTAGCCAGGAAAATAAAACCACAAAACTGGGTCTAAGTTCTGTTTGGCATGGCTCACAGAACCATAGACACAGGTTGAGGCAAAGAAAGAAGCTTTGTTCAGAAGTTCAACATGAAGGAACTCCTGGGACTGCTGTTGCCAAGGGAATTCAATGGGGCTTCAGGTTACTATCACTTTAAAACTTACTGTAGGAAAGAGATAAAGGAGAGAAATAAAAAGAGAATCTGAGTGTGAACCCCAGAGGACAGGGTGGGTAAGGTACAATCCAGTTTTCTAAAAAGGAATGGCCTTTGTACAAGTTAAACAGTCCTGTCTTGAAACGTAGGTCTCGTCCTGGCAAATGGAACAGATTTCTCACCAGTGAGACCACTAGATGGTAGTATAGTCCCAATAAAGAAGCTGTCTTGGGAGGAAAAAGGGGGAAATGGTGCTTTTAAAGAGAACTGGTCCAGGATGATCTGAAGATCCTTGCCTCCACTCATAGGAACCTTCCTGACAAATGAAACAAAATTCCTTAGGTGTAATGCTTGGCAGGGCCAATAAATGGCAATATGAGGCCATTTTTAGGGAACAAAAAGGAGCTGAAAACATGAAAGGAAACATAAGGGTAGATAACTTCAAAACAGAACAATATCACACTCCCAAACCAATAATCCAGAGGTCCTGATTCTGAAAACTTACCTGTTAGCCAAATCAGCCATCCTCTCCTGAAGAAAAATACAAGGCCAAATACCCTGCATGCAGTCAACTAAGCCTGCCGTCCGAGCAGTACTTAGTATCCAAGAACAAACCTCTTCTGCCTTCTCTGTCCATGTCCTGTGGCACCCAGAAAAAAGGGTAGGGACTCTCACCAAAATCCAGCTCCTGAAATTGTTCTTTTGCTTTTCCTCTTCTGTGTGAAATGGACTGATGGTGCTGTCTCCGGATGGAGGCAATGGGCAGTCTGCTTGGGAAAAGAAAAAGAGTCCCAGCAGCCACTTAGAGCAGACCACCCAGGCCTCAGTTGATGAGGGGGCAACCATATCTCAGGGGGAAATGCCCACTCGGGGATGCCAAAATGCTGTAGTAGGAACAACAAGGTCCTTACCCCTATCATGAGTAGAGCCAATGATCACAATAGGTCAAAGTGGGAAAGCAAAAGAATTTATTGAGTATCAATACCCAAGGAGACAGAGAGAATTGCTTCTCTAAAAAGACTATCTCTCTGAGTTTAGGGAAGAGTAGAATTTTAAAGGGAATTGAGCTAAGGGGTAAGGGGCTTGAGGAATGTTGATAATGCTTTCTTGTTATCAGATGAGTCCTCTTTGCCTTGTGACCTTTCTTTTATTCTTCTGGTTGGTGATATAAAACCAGCCTTGGCCAGAAATGTCTTACAAGTTCCTTGGACCTGCCCAGAAATATTAACTTTTCCAAGAGGGGAGAATGTGGGAGTGGACCATAAGGAATGTCTTTGTTTCTTTTTATCTCAGTTGCTCCAGACTTGGTGTCTCTCTTCTCAGGGTCATCTTACCCCAGAAACTGTAGTTATCAGCTAAAATAGGCTGTAGGGGTAAGCCATATATGCTCAAAGGAGTGTGTAAACAGAAAAAATACCTAAAGAAATTATCCATGAGAGGGTCAGCTATTCTATTTGTGTAGAAGGAAAGAGAAGGGAAAGTAAAATAGAGATTAATAATTGGGATTAATGTCTGCTTTAATTGAGGTGTTAGTTTGTTATACTTCTGCAATTTCTCAGCAAAAGGCCTCTCTTGGCCTTCACTATGAGTTGGAATCGACTTGATGGCACCTAACAACAACAGTGATGGCTAATCATAGAATTCTGGTGGCACTGTGGTTAAAGCATTGAACAGCTAATCAAAAGGTCAGTGGTTCGAACCCACCAGCCGCTCTGTGGGTGAAAGATGAGGCAATCTGCTTGTGTAAGGATTTATACATTAGAAACCCAATGGGGCAGTTCTGCTGTGTCCTGTAGGGTCACTATGAGTCAGAATTGATTCAGTAGCAATGTTTTTTGTTTGTTTTTTTAGTTTAATGATTAATCTGTTGAGCATCTTTTCATGTGCATGTTGGCTATTTTATATCTTCTTTGGAGAAATGTATATTCAAATCTTTTGTTTCCAATTGGTTGTCTTATTTTTTAGTATATATTGTTAATTGAAGTACTTACTGATGAAGATTGAAGAATACAGTCTGATTACACCTCAATATAAAGAAAACAAAAGTCCTCACAACTGGACCTACAAGCAGCATTATGATAAATGGAGAAAAGATTGAAACTGTCAAAGACTTCCCATTGCTTGGTTCTACAATTGACGCCAATGGAAGCAGTAGTCAGGACATCAGATGACGTATAGCACTGGGCAAATTGGCTGCAAAGGACCTTTTTCATGTGCTGAAGAGCAAAGATGTCTCTTTGAGGACTTAGGTGCACCTGACACAAGCCAGGGTATTTTCAGTTGCCTCATAAGTATGTGAGAGCTGGACATTGAATTAGGAAGGCCAAAGAATAGTTGATGCTTTTGAGCTGTGGTGTTGGCGAAGAATGCTGAAAGTACCATGGACTGCTAAAAGAACTAACAGGTCTATCCTGGAGGAAGTGCAACCAGAATGCTCCTAGGAGGCAAGAATGGCCAGACTTCGTCTCACATACTTTGGTTATGTTGTCAGAAGGGAACACTCCCTGGAGAAGGATGTCATGTTTGGTGAGGTGGAGGGTCGACGAAAGAAGGAAAGGCCCTCAATGAGGTGGATTGACATGGTGGCAGCGGCGACGGGCTCAAGTGTAGCAAGAATCGTGGAGCTGGCTCAGGACCTGGCAGTGTTTCATACTGCTGTGCATAGGGTCACCATAAGTCGGAGACAACTTGATGGCACTTAACAACAACAACAACATTGTTAAATTGGGATAAGTTGTACGATAACTTCAATTATAACTAACTTTGATTATAGGAGTCAGCACAAAGCTGGTTCTTACAAGGCCGAGGTCAAATGTATTTCTACTTCCCAACTTCTTCATTTATTTCTGACTGCCATCCCATGCCACAGTCTCTCAACTAGGTTTGAGAAATACTTTACAACATTCACAAAACTCATGGGAACACCCTACCAGTGATAACAACTTCAATTTAACAGAGAAGGTTATATACAAAGAGGACAGAAAGTGATATCTGGGAGAGATCCCAGTATGAAACCTCAACATCTCAAAGGTAACATTCCTGAGAACAGATGCTCACTCCCATTAACCAGGAGATTTTTCAAACAGGAAACCTGGCTTGGCTGCTGGCTGCTCCTCTTGGCAGACTCTGCTGTTGGCCTCTCCTATCTGAGAGCTCCTGGATCCTCCTGGACAAATCCGGGACAGCTCTAGGCTAACATTATGACAGCTTTTGGGGCAGAACAGCTCTCAAGTGGCCTCCTGCTCAGGGCACCCAAACTCTGTAGTTAGCCTCTGGGTCAGGGCACCCAAGCTCTGTGGATGGCCCCTTGCTCAGAGTACCACTCCCACAGAGGCCCTTGGACTCTAGGTAGGCCCTGTTCTCCAAACGAGCTCCCTTGCTGACCAGTCCTGCTGATAACTGCCAGCCCTTGGGACAGTTCTGCTCTGGGCCCTGTCACAGATTGCTGTTTTCTACCAGGTTCAGCTCTTTAACTGGTGTCAGAGTTGGATCTGTGTGTCAACTTGGGTGGACCACAATTCCCTGTGGTTTAAGCAGTTGTGATGTGGGTTGTTCCCATGATGGGATCAGATGTATATGTTTTGAGCAGCCAATCCGTTGAAAGGGAGTTTCCCTAGGGGTGTGGCCTGCTTCCAATATATTTATGGACATCCTGGGAAAAGAGACACTCTTCTGTGGATCGGGATCCTGTTGTGCTGCTTACAACTGTCTGTGAGCAAACAATCCACCATTCAGCCTGGGGATCTTGGATTCATCATTTGTTGGAGTCAACAGCCAGTATACTGCCTGCCAACCTTGAGCTCATCAACCACTGCAGCTGTATGACTCAGGAAAAGCCTCCAGCTTGACGTTTGATCCAAGAACTTTGGACTTGCCAGCTTCTATAAGTGTGTGAGCCATTTTCCTAAGATAAATTTCTCTTTCTCTGTATGTGTACATGAGCTTTATTGGTTTTGCTTCTCTGGAGAACCCAGCCTAGCACATTTGGCAGGAGGAGTCTAGAGAGACAAAATCATAAGGATGGGCTTCCTAAATTGGTTCTCACTGATTCTGTTTTGGTTCTCGAATTTGATTAATTGTAAAGGCACTGGTGACCCTGTCTCCATTAGTAAAGAGGGCCCTGCTAATCCATGCCATGAGGTGGCACCATTAATATGCAAAATAGCACCACCAATAGATGTACTCTTGAGACGTGAGGCTCTGGGTGATCGCATATTTGATACTTTTCTGCAATTTTGTCAGCAGGAGGAGTATAAGAAAGCTAATTGGTTGGTCCTACTTACACTAGAGGAAGTGGTGAAAGAGCGAGATGAGTTTAGGGCTGCTGAGTCACAGCTCAAGCACCTCATAAAAGACCTCAATGTTTCCAGTTGTGCTCTGAAAGAAAGGCTTATTTCTTCTACTAAAAGAGCTGATGTTGCTGAAAACGAAACCCAGAATCTTATTGTAAGGGGGGCTGAGTTACAATGCGAATTAAATTGCCAACCCAGAATGGTGTCTGAAGTTAAAGTGAGGGCATTGATTGGGACAAAAATGGGATCCTGAAACCTGGAATGGGGACATATGGGCAGACAGGAAGATCAAGATATGAAGCCTGTAAATTCTGTTGAATCCCTCCCACCTGAAGGGATTACTATAAAGCCATTACCTCTTCCACCTCAGTTTGATGGGATTAACCCAACTGTTCCTGTTGGGTCACTGCCTGAGGTAGAGGCCATGGAAGACATTGCTGAATGTTTTCAGGAGCTTCCACAATTACCCATTGTTGCTGCTAGACCTATAACTAAAGTTAAGTCCAAGTGAGCCCTAAAAGGTGAAATACAGAGTATGACTGAGGAGCTGGTATACTACACCTGAAAAGACCTACTTGATTTTGCTAACATGTGTAGGCAGAAACCTAGGGAATATGTATGGGAATGGCTGCTGAGGGTGTGGGATAATGGTGCAAGGAATGTAACATTGGATCAGCCTGAGTTTATTGATTTAGGCCCATTAAATATGCATTCTTCATTCAGTGTTTCAGCTTGTGAGGTTAGGAAAGGATCTAATTGTTTATTTGGTTGGCTTACTGAAGTATGAGTTATGCGGTAGCCTACCTTAAGTCAAGTTGAAGTACCAGACTTGCCTTGGTATAATGTAGAAGAAGGTATCCAGAGGCTTAGGGATATTGGCATGTTAGAGTGGATTTATCAGATTGCACCCCTAGAGCCAGATATGGAGAGTCCAGAGGACACGCCTTTCACCAGTACAGTGAGAAACAAATATTTGAAGGGAGACCCAGTGCCCTTGAAGACTGCTGTTGATTGCTTTTGTATGTAAGCCAGATTTGACAATGGGAACTGTCCTAATTGAACTGAGACATTTAACTATGATGGGGCTGATTGGACCCCGTGGTAGTAGGGGCCAAGTGGTGGCAGCTATTCAACAAAGGCAAGGTAGGCATGGATACCATACTGTACAGCAGAGTTGGAACAGTAATCAGAATACTTTGACTCATGTGGATTATGGCATTGGCTACTTGCGCATGGTGTTCCTAGTAGTGAAATACATGGCAAACCTACTAAATATTTATATGATCTGTATAGACAGAAGAATTCTAGGTCACGTGAACAGCAGCCTAGATTGAATCACCAGAATACAGAGTTACAGCCTCTCAATCAATTCCCAGACTTGAGTCAGTTTACAGACTCAGAACCCCTTGAATGAAGGGGAGGCTGGGTCCCTTGAGGAAGGACCCCACTACATTGCCAAAAATCTATACTGTCAGTCTTTCTCCCAGCCTTCCCCAAAGGGATCTGAGTCCTTTTATGAGAGTGACTGTTCATTGGGGAAAAGGAAATAATCAGACTTTTCGGGGATTACTGGACACTGGCTCTGAACTGACACTAATTCCACGAGACCCAAAGTGTCATTGTGGCCCACCAGTCAGAGGGGGGCATATGGAGGTCAAGTTATTGATGGAATCTTCACTAAAGTGCATCTCACAGTGGGTCTAGTGGGTCCCCGAACCTATCCTGTAGTGATTTCCCCAGTTCCAAAATGCGTAATTGGAATAGATAGCTGAGCAATTGGCAAAATTCCCACGTTGAGTCCCTGACATGTGGAGTAAGGACTATTACGGTAGGAAAAAGGAAGTGGAGGCCATTAGAACTGCCTCTACCTACAAAAATAGTAAACCAAAAACAATACCTCATTCCTGGAGGAGTTGCAGAGATTATTGTCACTATCAGGGACTTGAAGGATTCAGGGGTGGTGATTCCCACCACAGCCCCATTTAATTTGCCTATTTGGCCTCTGCAAAAAACAGATGGATCTTGGAGAATGACAGTGGGTTATTGTAAACTTAATCAGATGGTGATGCCAATTGCAGCTGCTGTCTCTGATGTGGTTGCATTGCTTGAGCAAATTAGTACATCTCCTTGCACTTGGTATGCAGCTATTGATCTGTCCAGTGCCTTGTTCTCAATACTAATTTCACAGGACCATCAGAAGCAGTTTCCCTTCAGCTGGCAAGGCCAATAGTATACTTTCACAGTGCTTCCTAAGGGGTATATCAACTCCCTGGCACTATGTCATAATTTAGTCCATAGGGATCTTGATCGCCTTTCCCTTCCATAAGACATCACACTCGTCCATTATATTGATGACATTATGCTGATTGGACCTAGTAAGAAGAAGTATTGATGACTCTAGACTTATTGGTGAGACATCTGCATGCTACCCACCCACCCACTGTGATCGAGTCAGATCCGACTCATAATGTCCCCTCCTTGGGTTTCTGAAGCAGTATCAGTACGGAAGTGGATTGCCCAATTGCCCAAGCGGACTCCCACTAACCAAGGCTGATTTGGCTACTGCCACTGCTGAGTGCCCAATCTGCCACCAGCAGAGACCAACACTGAGTCTGCAATATGGAACCATTTCTCAGGGTGATCAGCCAGCAACCTGGTGGCAGGTTGATTACATTGGACCACTTCCATCATGGAAAGGACAGTGTTTTATTCTTACTGGAATAGATACTTATTCTGGATATGAATTTGCCTTCCCTGCATGCAATGCTTCTGCCAAAACTTCCATCCATGGACTTACAGAGTAGAGTGCCTTATCCACCATCATGGTATTCCACACAGCATTGCTTCAGATCAAGGGACTCCCTTCACAGCCAATGAAGTGTGGCCATGGGCCTATGCTCATGGAATTCACTGGTCTTCCATGTTCCCCATCATCCTGAAGCAGCTGGCTTGATAGAACGATGGAATGGCCTACTGAAAACCCAATTACAGTGCCAGCTAGGTGGCAGTACCTTGAAAGGTTGGGGCAATGTTCTCCAGGAGGCTGTATATGCTCTAAACGAGTGTCCAATATATGGTGCTGTTTCTCCAATAGCCAGGATTCATGGGTCCAGGAACCAAGGGGTCGAAACAGGAGGTACCACTATTATCCTTAGTGACCCACTCAAAAAATTTTTTGCTTCCCGTCCCTGCTACCCTATGTTCTGCGAGTCTGGAGATCTTAGTCCCAAAGGGAGGAACACTCCCACCTGGAAACACAATACTGATTGCATTGAAGTGGAAATTAAGAATGCCACCTGGCCATTTTGGCTTCCTCATGCCTCTGGATCAACAGACAAAGAAGGATTACTCTACTATGTGGTGTGATAGATCCTGATTACAAAGGGGAAATTGGATTGACATTACATAATGGAGGTAAAGAAGAATATGTCTGGAATACAGGAGATTCTTTAGGATGTCTCTTAGTACTACCATGCCCTGTAATTAAATTCAATGGAATATTACTGCAACACAATTCTGATATGACTGCTAATGGCCCAGACCCTTCAGGAATGCAAGTTTGGGTCATGCCACCAGGCAAAAAACCATGACCAGCTGAGGTGCTTGCTGAGGGCAATGGAAATACGGAATGAGTGGTGGAAGAAGGTAGTTCTGAATATCATCTGTGACTACATGACCCATTGCAGAAACGAGGACTGTGATTCTTGTATTTCTTCATTGTATATGTGCATCAAATATTTTTGTTTCCTTCTGTTATGAATTGTCAAATGTAAACAAGGTTAATGCATTTCTGTTGTACGCGTGTTAGTGTATCATTTTAGGTGCAAATATGACTTTATAATTGTCCCTATTTAGAGATGATATATGGTTAAGAAGATGTATACAACTGCCGAATTGACAAGGGGTGGACTGTAATAGTTGGAGCTGTGTGTCAACTTTTCTGGACCACAATTCTGAGTGGTTTAAGCAGTTGTCATGTGGGTTATTCTCATGATGGGATCGAACGTATATGTTTTGAGCAGCCAATCTGTTGAAAAAGAGTTTCCCTAAGGGTGTGGCCTGCTTCCGATATATTTATGGACATCCTGGGAAAAGAGGCAGTCTTTTATGGATCGGGATCCTGTTGTGCTACCTACAATTTTCCGTGAGCCAACAGTCCACCATTCGGCCTGGCAATTTTGGATTCGTCATTCATTGGAGTCGACAGCCAGTATACTGCCTGCCAACCTTGAGCTCGGCAGCCCCTGCAGGTGTGTGAGTTGGGAAAAGCCTCCAGCTTGACGTTTGATCCAAGAACATGGGACTTGCCAGATTCTATTAGTGTGTGAGCCATTTTCCTCAGATAAATTTCTCTTCATCTATATGTATATATAAGCTTTATTGGTTTTACCTCTTAGAGAACCCAGCCTAACCCAATTGGTTCCAGCTCTCCATCAGTGTTACAGCTCCTTGCTGTATTTGGGAGGGTCTGCAACACAGGGCTTCTGTGTCCTGAAAGTATATACTTTTCTGGTTTTCATTGTCCAGGAGGTCCACAATCTCAGTTTTTCGTCCATTTACATAAGACGTTTCTTGTCATTTTCAAGACAGAATTTCCAAACTTAGAGTACAGCCCAGCCAATTCTCCTAGCCTGATCAGAGCCTAACTAATCCTCCATTACCCAGAATATGTTATTCAGGAAAAAGTAACATATTATCAAGTCTTTTACAGTTTAAGGGCATGTCAGTCACTTTCAGAAATTGTATCTCAATTTGTTCTTTTTGACAAACTCAGGGCAAAAGGGACACATAAGAGAACTTATTGCAGTACAGTTGTATTATACACAGTCCCCACTTATGGACATGATTAGGTTCCAAAGACCAAGTCGTTATGTGAAAATCAGTATTATGCAAAACTTGATTTGAATAAGTTTTATAAACATGTAAAAGGACTTAAAATTTTTTTTATCATAGAAAATTGTATTTGTATACAGTTCTTTTAAAACAAGATTTTAGGACTTTGGTCCATATAAGAATTACTCTATTACAACTAATTCTTTAATAAGCATATATTTTTTAACTGATTAATATCCAATTATAGTAAATGAGAGAGTACAAGGTCCCCTTCCACTCTGCAGAAAGGCAAGAGTGATGAATAAAACTGATTCATCAAAAAATTAAAACATCTTTATATTATTTATATGAATATAAAGACAAGACTATATTTCCACAGAGTGGAAGAGGGGAGCTCTGGTGGCATAGTGCCTTAGGCATTTGACTACTAACCAGAAGGCTGGCAGTTCAAATCCACCAGGCACTCCTTGGAAGGAAGGTTGGCAGTCTATTTCTGTAGTGATACTGCCTCAGAAACCCAAGGATGGGTCACTATGAGTCAGATCTGACTCGACAGCAGTGAGTTTGAGTTTAAAGACAACCTTGCTTTTGCTTTTAGGTATTTGGACTGGAGGTGATCATTAAGGACCTTCCTAGCATTGGCCCAACCTTTGTTATAAATACCCATCACTCAACTATAAATTCTCCTTGTGCCTGAGATACAAGAAATTGATGGAGGATGATCCATATGCACACAATGTTGTTGTTGTTATGTGCCGTCTAGTCAAACCCGATTCATAGCGACCCCTTCTTGGGTTTCCGAGGCAGTATCACTACGGAAGTAGGACTGCCCAACCTTCCTTCCGAGGAGTGGCTGGTGGGTTTGAACTGCCAGCCGTCTGGTTAGCAGGCAAGTGTCTTAGCCACTATGCACACAATAGCTTTACTAAAGTCTACCTTTCATGGAAGTCTGGTGGAGTGCCAGAGTTTTGTACAGACCACCCGTCAAACCTAGAAAGCCTCATAAACCAGGAGATCTTGCTCTGTACTGAGACTGAAATCTAGTAACACCACTGCACATAATTTTCTACCAGAAAACCCAGTTCTGTGGAGTTCATCAGGGCTTTTCCCTATGAGGTACAACTAATGACTCATCTCCATCCCACCAGATCACTGTCCAGAAACATTAGTTTCATTAATAATTGGGAATACATTTTGGTTCCATCAGAACTTCTGGCAGATAGGAAAAATCTGAAGGATTTACTAAATGAGTAAATAAGCATTGTTTAAAAGAAGGAGAAACTGAGGATGGCACTGGATCACTTAAGAAATGAGGCTCAGTGTCGTGGCTATACCTTTGGCAAATGTTGATTGTAAATCATGCACTTTGAATGTTGAAAAGGCACCTTGATTTATAAGCTGTAGAACAGGGTAGTGTTTTTCAGTAGATAAACTATATTTACATCTGAGTGGAAATCATCTAGATGCTAGGGGTGTACATTGTTAAGGAGCAGAAGAAGTTTAAAAGGAATTCCTTTTTGCATATAATAGTCCTTTACTTGTGGTATGAAGCAATTGAAAAACTAGTCCTGGAAGAGGGCTGCATCATCCAAGCCCTCCAGATGGATCTGCTAATAAATTGGCAATGAGTGCTTGATTATTTTCTTGAATGCAAGTGAAGTATGTGCTATATATATGATAAATGGCTTCAGCTTGAATATGGCAACAGTTCCACCTAATACCAAAGTCACTCTGTCTTTAAATGCTAAATCCACACATTGCTTTGGTCTCTTTATAAATGTAAGTCTGCTGTGCTATCATTACATAACTGCCAAACCACTGAGAATCATGGCCCAACAAAGTTGACACCGTGAGTCAATCTGAAGCCAGAGTTCTAGTAGCCTCCAGGAAAATCTTTAACCAGAAACCTTTTAGTGTC
>NW_006922465.1:630930-632991 GCF_000298275.1 Orycteropus afer afer
TTTTCCATAAATTTGTGAAAATACCGGGTCACGGGGTCTTTTGCTCAAGCCACCGATCTGGTAAGGGCAAAGACCCTAACTTAAGTTAGCTAATAAACTTTCCTATTGCTTTTGCATTGTCGTGTGTTGGCATATTCCTCGCCGAGCAACTCCTTCATAACCTGGGCACAACAACACATACACCTTAACCATCACAACCAGCATTACTCTCTTTGCACTTTGACATTTGTTACTGCCACATGTACGTTGTTAATGCAAAAATAGTTTGATAGATTTTTTGCTGTTGTCATAAATATGAAATGTTGGATAATGAAATAGTTGATAACTGAGGAGTAACCCAAACCAAACCCACTGCTTTAGAATTGATTTCCCTCAAGAGTTTGTGTGGGGTGAACAGAGGGTAGATAATCATTGTGGGAGCTGCATGGCAAATGAGGTCTCATGTAGCTTCTTTTTCTTTTCCCAGATCTGCCTTTTTCCAAAAGAGGTACCTAGAGGAGGACTGTTCCTTGTTAGCAAATATTAAAGCCATGGCTCAGGTGAGACGCTATTTCCTTTTGCTCAATTAGAATCATTTTACCCCTAGTACATGTAAGCATTTGCTTTCCTCATTATGACACTTTCTGTTGTTTAGAAAACCTTCTGACAGTTTAGTTTTAAGTAGATGTTGAAGTTTCTTTGTTCTAAAGGTTTCTAACAAACCAAATCAAAAATTCCTCTTCTTGGCAGAGATATTTATAGAAAAAAGAAGTAGTCGGATAATCATTGTTAGACCAAAAGAAAATATCTGTTTAAAGATTTTTGTGCTTTTAACTGACAATGAGTTGTTAGTCAACTAAATGGTTAGCTTACAAGTTTCAGGAGATGTTTTGATCAGATTAAAATCTGTCAGATAATTGCTTATGAATTTCATCAAGAGTGCTAATCTCTTCCTACAAAGAGACTCAGTTACATAACATAAAATGGTCTGACCCAGAATAGGTTTGAAACTGGTTTGTTTTTTTTTCCCAAATGCTGGTTAACAGGGTCCCTTGTCAGGACGCGGAGCCTAATTTCTTCCTAAATAATCCAGTGCCATCCTCAGTTTCTCCTTCTTTTAAACAATGCTTATTTACTCATTTAGTAAATCCTTCAGATTTCTCCTATCTCAGATTTCTGCCAGAAGTTCTGATGGAACCAAAATGTATTCCCAATTATTAATGAAACTAATGTTTCTGGACAGTGATCTGGTGGAATGGAGATGAGTCATTAGTTGTACCTCACAGGGAAAAGCCCTGATGAACTCCACAGAACTGGGTTTTCTGGTAGGAAATTATGTGCAGTGGTGTTACTAGATTTCAGTCTCAGTACAGAGCAAGATCTTCTGGTTTATGAGGCTTTCTAGGTTTGACGGGTGGTCTGTACAAAACTCTGGCACTCCACCAGACTTCCATGAAAGGTAGACTTTAGTAAAGCTATTGTGTGCATATGGATCATCCTCCATCAATTTCTTGTATCTCAGGCACAAGAAGAATATATAGTTGAGTGATGGGTATTTATGACAAAGGTTGGGCCAATGCTAGGAAGGTCCTTAATGATCACCTCCAGTCTAAATACCTAAAAGCAAAAGCAAAGTTATCTTTATATTAATATAAATAATATAAGTATGTTTTAATTGCTATTTTTTGATGAATCAGTTTTACTCATCATCTCTTGCCTTTCTGCAGAGTGGAAGAGGACATTGTACGCTCTCATTTAATATAATTGGATATTAATCTGTTAAAACATACATGCTTATTAAAGAATTTGTTACAACAGAATAGTATAGACCAAAGTCTTAAAACCTTTTTTAAAAAAATTATGTACAAATATAGTTTTCTAAGATAAAAAAAATTTAAGTCATTTTACCTGTTTACAAGATTTATTCAAGTCTTAGGCCATTATCTCACTCCCAAGGGATGGATGTTTCGATTGTTGTTTTTTGGTGAACCAGTTTTACTTGTTATCTCTTGTCTTTCCACAGAATGGAAGGAAACATTGTACTACCTTGTTTAGTGTGTGTGTGTGTGTGTGTATGTGTGT
>NW_006922465.1:633451-642893 GCF_000298275.1 Orycteropus afer afer
ATCACTACGGAAGTAGGATTGCCCAACCTTCCTTCCGAGGAGTGGCTGGTGGGTTTGAACCGCCAGCCGTCTGGTTAGCAGGCAAGCGTCTTAGCCACTATGCTACCACAGTTTGGAAGTATATCACAAGGGCTTTCTTCCGAGGTGCCTCTGGGTGGATTTGAATGACAGCCTTTCAGTTGGTAGCTAAGCACTTAAGGTTTATGCACCTGTACTCTGGTGGCTTAGTGACTGAGGCACTTGACTGCTAACCAGAAGGCTGGCGGTTCAAACTCACCAGCAACTCCTCAGAAGGAAGGTTGGGCA
This sequence comes from Orycteropus afer afer, assembly GCF_000298275.1. Classification (NCBI taxonomy): domain Eukaryota; kingdom Metazoa; phylum Chordata; class Mammalia; order Tubulidentata; family Orycteropodidae; genus Orycteropus; species Orycteropus afer. Next base: position 633,758 of record NW_006922465.1, read on the forward strand.
ATCTACTGCCATAGTGATATCACCTCGGAAACCCAAGGAGGGGTCGCTATGAGTTGGATCCGACTCGATGGCAGTGAGTTTGGTTTTGACTCCCTCTGCCTCTGCCTCTGTGTCACAATTTTTCGCTAATTCAATAGTATACTCTTGTTCCATGTATTAGTGTGGTGCATAGTATTGTATTATTACTGTGAATGTTGTTCACTCCTGGTGCAAGTTCTGTGCCAGCTCACGGCTTCATTCTGAGACAACCTTTCATATTCTTGGACTTGTTTGCTTTATTCCCCCTCGTTTACTTAGTTGTCCATACATTCACATCCAGAATATCAAGCCTCACTGCCATATACCAATCAGTAATGTCTTTCCATCTTGCCAAATATATCCAGTGCCTTTTGAAGAATGGAGTCATTCCTCCCATGCTGCAGTACAGTGGGTTTCTCTTTATATGTGGCTTTTCTGGTCCTAAGTTTATAATTCTGCCATGATGAATTTTTAGGTCACAATATTTCAAAGGGATTGGAGAGTTTACCATGCAAATGCTACTTGTATAACCCTTAGGGGATTGGACAATTAACTGTGCAAATAAGGTGACAGTGGCCTATCAAGGGGGTCTTGGTGGGAGGAGTGGGCTTATAAAAGGGTCATTCCACAGAAGTTGGGAGGGGACTTCATTGCTATGAAGAACGTGGACTCGAGTGCTTCCTTTGGACCCAGCATTCCCTAGGCCCAAGAGAGAGCTGTAACACTGAAGACAGCAAGAGACAGCAGCAACATGAGGCTACAATGGGCTCATCGACCCATGGAGTGTGAAAATTGAGTGCCTTTGAGCAGGATGCTTTCTGGTAGAGTGTGGTGCCTCCAGTCACTTATCAGTGGCGCCAACAGAGTTGTAGCACTTGCCTGAACGGGCCAGAGCAAGGCCTGGAGCCAGAGGCCAGGTCTGCCTGCCAGCGTGGCTGAGAGAAAGCTGAGAGCTGTCCTGGGTGACAAACTTAACCTGTCTCCTGAGTTATTCTTGTTACTTCCAAGTTGATCCTGATCCTGAATTGTAACCTGTTACTTCCCTAATAAATCCCAAAGTGTGAGTATGATTTGTGAGTTTTGTGTGGCTATTACAATGAATTACTGAACCCAGCAGAGAAATAGAGAATGCCAATGGGAGGGAGGGTAGTTGGTGTCAAAACTGGTAAAAAGGTTGGAGAGTGTAGGTATGTGTTATTTCCACTTCATAGGAATCAGCTTTGGGCTGAAGGTTCTTGTCATTTCCCCACCTGAAGTCAAGTGACTTCTGATGCTTCTACATTACAATTGGCATCAGGAGTGGAATTGCTCGTAATGGCTCCTGATTCATGAAAGCATAGAGTTTTGGAAGAGAAAGGATGAAGGGGTGTGGTAAGTGAAACTTTCCATTCTTAGATGGTTACCTTGGATGTTGTTAACTGTAATGGCTAAAAGACAAGTAAGAGCAGCAGATAAGGAAATTGAGGATAAGAAAACCCATCTGGAGTGGCTTGGAGTGAAAGCTCAGCAGATTAAGCAAGATGATTGATAAGGAGCCAGTGTCTTCTGCTTCTACCCACCCAGAGGCTCAAGGCCATATACATATGAATGGGAAGATTAAACCAGAAGTTTTTTAAAAGTTATGTGTTTATCTTAGTGTACTGCTTAAAGATATGCTTCCCCATCTGGTGGTGTAAAACAGACCTAAATGTATGATACAAGTGAATATTAGGTATTGTAAAAAATAGAGAGTAGGTTACTCTGCTGCATAGGCAATACTGACTAGATATGCTAAAAGGGAAACTAAGATTTTCTAAAGAAACACAGGCTATTCGTTTCAATACAGTATTCCTGTTTAGAGTTCTGGAGGATTAGCTCCACCCAGAAACTTTAAAGCAGGAAGTCTGCATTTGAAAGATGTGCAGATCAACCCAGAACTCTTGGGAGACCAGGCAAAAGAAGCAGACTGTTTTGCTTTTTCAGTTGCAGGCAAGTGGCTTGCCATTGGGTACATCAAGGCAGGAAATGTTAGTGCACATCAGAAGAGATGGGTTTGAGTTGGACATGTTCCTTTGGTACCTTTTGACCTACACCCATTTGGCTAAGGATGAGAGACGAAGGTGCTAGCTGGTCTGAAGTGTTGGGCATTGTGTGGATTCCTAAGCCTATGGCTGGTACCCATTGACCTACCACAGGGGCTAGGGATGAGCTGACCAGGCCCCAACCAAATGGGGAAGAGAGAGATGTTTAACACTGTGAGTTGGTGTAGATTGCTGCAGTTTGATGGCTTGCCCTAGACTAAACTTTGCTTATGGATGCAGATGTTCTTAGTTTTAACCAGAACAGATTCCTCAGACCAAGGAACATGCTTGTCTCCTCAGAGTACTAGTTTGATAAGGATGAGCAACTTAAACATTGGCTGTCTAAAACAGTGGGAGATGGGGAGATAAAAGTGTGAAATGACACTTTCATGAGTGTACTTACACTCAAAATGAGGGGGACAAGGGAGGATCCTCATTAAATAGATTTATTTATCTTTTCCTCATGGGTCTGGGGACATGAGAATGAGGGAAGATGCTGATAAGATTATATTGTTTAGGTGTGAGTATTGATAGCTAATCAGAGGCAATTGTGACTGTAAAAAAGTATAATTGTAGAAGCTATAACTGAAAGAGTGGGCTAAGGGGGAAGCACTGCTGGACTAGAGTACAGTGACTATATCTAAAGTCCCTTACAGGTTTGGCTCAAAGTAAGGGAATAATATTCTCTCAGTTAAATTTTATTAGAGGCCAGAAAAGATGAAGCTGAGATGACTTGGAGAACCTGACCAGACTATTGGACCTTGGTAGCTGACTAGAGTGAATGATATCTGAGTGACGTCACCTTGAGGAACTTTTGCCCTACTAAAGGACTAATTGTTAATGACTGATTTGGATTGGAAAAATGTATAAGGAGAGGGAAATATCCCTTCATATGTTAAGTATGTATAAGAACCCATGGCCTAAAAGGACCAAGGGATGGTCAGAATTGATGTCCAGGGATGGTAAAAAGATAGGAGAGTGGAGGTATATCTGATCTCTACCTCAAAGGAATCAGCTTTGGGCTAATGGTTCTTCTCATTCTCTCTCCTAAAGTTAGGCGACTCCTGACACTACCACATTATGTGCTTTTTGTCTCCCTGCTATCATCCAGTCTGGTTACTCTCTAAACCTGCTGCACAATTTTCCTGAGACTTCCCTTTTGTTGTTTTCCTGGGATTTCTTTCACCTCCATCACTCTCCTATGTAACTTATGTTTTCTGGGTCCTATGTCTTTCTCTTCTTTGGTTTACTCCCTTGTTTGGGTGGAGCACATCTTCCATTAATTTCCTAAGAACTGGTGCCCTTGCATGCCTAGCAATATCTTAACCTTCACAACAGAAACATTGGTTATAGAATTTAATGTTGGAATTTTTCTCCATCAGAAAATTGATGAATTATTCTTATTGCCTTCTTGATTTTAGCAGTGTTCTTGAAAATTCCATTGCCTTTCTGATTCCTAATGTGTTTTAAAGGAGCTCTGGTTCGCGTAGTGCCTAAGGCACTTGACTGCTAACCAGAAGGCTGGCGGTTCAAACCCACCAGGTACTCCTCGGAAGGAAGGTTGGGCAATCTACTTCCATAGGGATATTGCCTTGGTAACCCAAAGAGGGGTCGCTATGAGTCGGTCCGGCTTGACGGCACATAACAATGACAACAACAATGTGTTTTAAATGATCTGCTCTCCTCCTCTCTGGAAGCTTTTAATGTGTTGTCATTTCCCTTATTCTGAAATTTTACTCTTAGATTCTATTTTGAAAAAAGTGAGGGAGGGGCAGGCTTCATTATCTATTGATGATTTACTGTATGATAGGTATTATGCTGGCACTATTTTATTTAATTGGAAAACTCCTCTGAGCTGGATTTTGTACTTTCCCAGACCTGTTTGGATAATGGATGTGTCTGTCTGTACACAGGCAGTTTTGTCTGGCAGAAAAAGAATGATATGGAAGCACACTGATTGATTTACGCTAATTTCTTTACGGTCCTCCACTTGCTTCCCAGACATTTAGTCCCATTCTGTATGCTCACTGTTTGTCACTCCCTCTGCCTTCATTTTTTTCTTCTCTCTCTCTCCTTCACAAAAACATTTCTTTTTATTAATCAAGTAATATACTTGGTTGTTATTCCAGGAGTCAGTGATGTTCAGTGATGTATCCATAGACTTCTCTCAGGAAGAGTGGGAATGCCTGAATGATGATCAGAGAGATTTATACAGAGATGTGATGTTGGAGAATTATAGTAACCTGGTTTCAATGGGTAAGGATGCCTGTCCATAATAATTCAGATTCTGCCCTCAGAAGGTCTGCTTCCTCCGATGTGAAATGCTCAGCTACCTTTCAAGCAACCAGTTGGATTTCTGCTTCTTGTTCTCAAGGAATGTTTGGAATATTGTAGAGTTAGAAAAGGGAAACTGCATTGAATTATGGGGTATGTTTCAAATCTTCTGTTTTTCATAATCTGTTCTACTTTTTTCTGATTCTCCTGTAATGTCATATCTTTCTTGATAATGAAGGGACTGGATTTGAATCCTGGGATATTCTTAGCATAAATTTTTTCATTACTTTTGTTTTGTTTTGTTTAAAGCAGGACATTCCATTTCTAAACCAGATGTTATCTCCTTCTTGGAGCAAGGGAAGGAGCCCTGGTTGGTTGACAGAGAGTTGATGAGAGGCCAGTGGCCAGGTAAGTGAAACATGACAGTGGATAGACTGCCCCTTTGAGATGTTTTCTGAGAAGCCCTCTGAAAACTCTTAGACCTGTGTCTTAGTAAACACTGGATTGACACTCTGCTAGAAATTAAATATTTTATTGAAGGAATAGAACCATTTCTAAATGGGGACAATTCACAGATATCCATACAAGATGTTGCCATGCTCAGAATTGCAGGGAGAACAGTAAGTCTTTAAAAACCAAATAAACTCACTGCCATCGAGTTGATCCCAACTCACAGCAACTCCTCCTTGGATTTCTGAGGTGGTATCTCTATGGAAGCAGATTGCCCAAACTTCCTTCCGAGGAGTGGCTGGTGGTTTTGAACCACCAGCTTTCTGGTTAGCAGTCAAATGCCTTAGGTACTATGCCACCAGAGCTCCTGAGGGTTTTAAAAGTTATAGTAAATAAAGAATTTGTGCTTGCAGGCACATAGGGATGAGGGAGGAAGCATGACAAAAGCTACAGACTTAAAAGGTATCAGCAAGTTTATCTGTTGCATCCTGAGGTGGTTATATCCTGAGATTTGCTCCATCCTGAGAGTTAACAAAATACTCTTTCAGAGGTTAATTTTCTGTCAAATCTGAAGTCTGTCTTCTTATCTTACAGATTTACAAAGGGCTAATAGACACACAGAAGGAATTCTAGTCAGTGAAAATTTTAATTTGGGGGTCATGTTGGGAACTGAGACTTGTTATATACCTGTTTTAGCCACAAAGTTATTTAGAGATTCTAATTTCATTTAACATTATCAGTTCTGTTTCCTATCCCCCTGCTGACCAAGGAGACTTTTCAGGAATTAGCTGTACAAACATTCTTTTTTTTTTGTACAAACATTCTTAACAGACACCAAGTCTATCTTTGTCCAGATTAGAAATCTTGACTTTTGCTTTCACTATTTTTCAAGGGAGCTCTGGTAGCATAGTGGCTAAGACATTTGCCTGCTAACCAGACGCCTGGTGGTTCAAACCCACCAGCCACTCCTTGGAAGGAAGGTTGGGCAATCCTACTTCCGTAGTGATACTGCCTCGGAAACCCAAGGAGGGGTCGCTATGAGTCGGGGCCGACTCGACGGCACATAACAACAACAACAACAACATTTTTCAAGGAGTAAAACTTTGACAAAAGGCTGAATGGTTTGTTTAGAAGAGTAGAAATGAAAATCTGAGTTAAATTCAAAGTGGAGTTTTATTTTAGGTCTGAAGTCACCCAATTCAGGTATGTCAGAAACTCAGTTTTTTTTAGAGATTCATGTCCAAACCTGTATGTAAAAGTAAGATGTTTTCAACGTGAGCTTTCAAATAACTTTACCGAACACTCTACCTATTTTTCTCTGTTGTAGCACTTCTCTTCCAAGTATAACCCATTGGTGCCATCCTCTGCCTTTTCCAACGGCATCCCTTCTGTGCATATTTTGGACCTAATTCTTTTTCATCTTCTCATCCTCTTTTGTATTTATTCTTATAAAACTATCACTGTCTTCTGAAATGTTTTTTCTACATTGCCAAGGTTTTTTTTGGATATAGTAGTTCGTGCGTTCATTGACTAATTCATACTTTTAGCCAGCACTTATTAATTTTCTGATGTGTGTGAAGTCTTTTGGTAGGTGCTGCTGAGATTAAAAAAAGGAATAAACAATTTCAGAATTTACATTCTAATCCCTCACCTCACTGCCGCAGAGTTGTGTTTCTGACTCATAGCAACCCCTCCTTGGGGTTCCAAGGCAGTATCTCTATGGAAGTAGATTGTCCAGCCTTCCTTCCGAGGAGTGCCTGGTGGGTTTGAACCACCAGCCTTCTGGTTAGCAGTCAAATGCCTTAGGTACTAAAATATGTCTATGAATAATTTCTATAAAGTAAAATTCCACCATAAAGAAAGTTTAGAATAGGCAGCTTAGCAGCAAGTGTTGCTAAAAATGTAGAAGAGGAATTGATCCACATAGAAGTCATGAGGCAGATTTGGGCACAGATGTCTTTGCCTTTAGTTAGAGTGTTGGAAATAAATTTTCTGTGCCTTCATTGAGAAGTCAGAGCTGGCAGAGACAGATTTCGTGTGAAGGAGCAAAAACAGGACAGTGCGTTCATTTACTTATTTACTCAGCGTATGTTTACTGAGCATGTGTTGTCTGTCGAGTATTCTCAGTGCTGAAGTAACACCATTGAATAGAACATGCAAAATCTCTGCGTTTAAGAGCTTACCTTCTACTGAGGGGACATACAAGAACTATCTGAGTATTTAACATATCATGTAATAGTAAATGCTAAAAAGAAAAAGTGGTAAAAGACAAAAGCCGGTACTATTTTATGTGAGGTAGTAAGAGAAACTGGTGGGACTTCTGGTGGTGTAGTGCCTAAGGCATACCAGAAGGCTGGCTGTTCAGACCCAGCAGCCACTCCTCGGAAGGAAGATTGGGCAATCTACTTCCATAGTGATACCACCTCGGAAACCCAAGGAGTCAGATCTGATTTGATGGCAGTGAGGGATTTTTTTTTTTTCTCCTTTTTCCAATAAGATGACATTTGAGTAGAGACCTGAAGAAAAGCACAGTAAGTCATATTGTATGCCATTACTGAGAAGAAGAGCATTTGAGACAGAGGAGGCCAAAGTTGTAAGGTCCCTGAGGCAGGCATGTGCTGGCTATGTATGTAAGTAGCAGCAGGGAGGCCAGTGACTAGAACAGAATGAGAGTGATGGGAGATAAAATCAAGAGAGGCAGAAGTAGAAAAGAGTGGCTCATTTTATGTACTGCCATATACTGTAAGACCATATTCACCATCATTGTGTTGATTCCAACCCAGCAACCCTGTAGGACAGAGTAGAACTGCCCCATAGGTTTTCCAATGCTGTAAATCTTTATGGAAGCAGACTGCCTCATCTTTTTCCTGTAGAGTAGCTAGTGGGTTTGAACCACTGACCTTCTGGTTAGTAGCTAATGCTTTAACTGGTGTGCCACCAGAGCTCCTTATACTGGCACATCTCACTGCCATCGAGTTAATTCCAACTCATAGCGGCCCCTATTGGGTTTCCAAGGCTGTAAATCTTGACAGAAGCAGACTGCATCATCTTTCTTCCAAAGATTGTCTTGTAGTTTTGAACTACCAACCTTTTGGTTAGCAGCCAAATAAATGCCTTAACAACTACACCACCTGAGCTCCTTTGTACTGCCATATATACCAAACACACATAAAAAAAACAAATTCACTGCCATTGAGTCAATTCAACTCATAGCTACCCCTCCTTGGGTTTCGGAGGCAGTATCATAATGGAAGTAGATTGCCCAATCTTCTTCTGAGGAGTGGCTGAACTACCAGCCTTCTGGTTAGCAGTCCAATGCCTTAGGCACTACACCACTACAGCTCCCACCATATAAAAACCAAAACCACACTCACTGCCGTCGAGTAGGATCCGACTCATAGCGACCCCTCCTTGGGTTTTTGAAGCGGTATCACTACAGAAATAAATTGCCCAACCTTCCTTCAGAGGAGTGGCTGGTGGGTTTGAACTGCTGGTCTTCTGGTTAGCAGTCAAATGCCTTAGGCACTATGCCACCACCATATAGAGCATAGTAAATGTTTTCTTCTAGGACAAGAAGTCACTGGAATGTTGTGAGCAGCGTTAAGATGATCCAACCAACTTAATTTTAAAAGGATCACCCTTGTTGCTTTGTAGAGGTGAGGCTGTAGCAAGGAGACTATTTAGCAGGCTTTTTTTTTTCCTATTGTGATTTGGGTGAGCGTTTACAGTGCAAATTCATTTTCCATACAGCAGCTCACATACACTTTGTCTCATGATATTGACTGCAATTTCCTACAGTGTAACAGCTTTCTTCCCATTTCCTCCCCATAGTTACCACTTCCCTGTGTCCTTCCCTCTCATGTACTTCTGCCCCCCTGAGCTTTCTTCCTGTGCAAACACTGCCCTTCTGTTCTCCCATGTTTGTGGGATGCATACTCTAAGGAGTGTGTCTACCTGATGTAAATGTTCAGCCCATATGCCTATCTATTATTTGGCTGGAAGCCACAGGAATGAGTTCAATTCCAGACCTGAAGGGCAGCTAGGGATCATAGTCTCAGGGGTTTCACTGGGCTCTATCAGACCAGCAAACCTGGTCTTTTCTATTTTTTCAATGATTTTGAGTTTTGTTCCCATTGTTCTCCCACTCTATCCAGGATCTCAGCCCCAGGGTTACAGGTGAGGAGAGACAACGCAGGGACGCCAGAGTAGCAGGCCGGAAGAGCAGGAGAAAGGGGATAAAAGCCTTGAACCCAGACAGAAGAGCAATCAGCTGAAGGGATTAGGTGAGGAGGGGAAACTCAGGCCCGCCCAGAGTAGCAGGCCGGAAGAGCAGG
>NW_006922465.1:646118-650366 GCF_000298275.1 Orycteropus afer afer
AGATCTGCCTCTGAGTGGTTGACAGTGGTAGCCTGTTCTCTAGTTCTCTGGTCTCATGGTCATATAGGCTGAGAATCACATGGTCTGCCAGTAGCTTGGACTAATTGTTTCTATGCATCTTTGGTTTTCTTCATTCTTCTTTGCTCTGGATGTGGAGAGACCCATCATTCCATCTAGATGGCTGCTTGCAAGCTTTTAAGATCCCAGTTGCTACTCACCAAAGTAGGATGTAGAACAATGTTTTTGTGTAGTATGTTATGCCAATGAGGAGCTCTGGTAGTACAGTACCTAAGCATTTGACTGCTAACCAGAAGGTTGGTGGTTCAAACCCACCAGCCAGCAACTCCACAGAAGGAAGACTGGGCAATCTACTTCCGTAAAGATTTACTGCTGTGTAAACCCAGTGGGGGTTGCTGTGAGTCGGAATTGACTCCATGGCAATGAGTTTTTCATGTGGTTTGGTTATGCCAATGAACTTGATGTCCCCTGTGACCATAGTCCCAAGCCCACAGGTCCAACTACTTGCTCCCTCTGGGTAGCTGGCTGTAGCCAACAAGTCACCACAACCTTGTTGCTTGCCAGGTCTACCTGGCCATTCTTATGGCACATAGAAATACGCTTGTAGAAACATTGTCTTATTTGGCAGGTTTTTGTAATCGTCTGGTTGAGATACAGTGATGGCTTGGAGATCCTTTAAAATGTTATCAGTAGTGGTGAAGGGCAGTGGTCGAATTTGGAATCTTTTTCCAAGGAAGAGCTGGTAGTATTTGGTCTTAGAGTATAACAGAAAAAGAGGACTCAAGTCTTTATGATAGAACACACAAGGAATGGGTTCTAGTTGTTTTGTTTTTTGTGTATGTGTGTTTACTGAGGAGGGGAAAGAGTGGGTTGAGGGGTTTGCATGTGTTAACTTAGAGGTGCTAATTGAACATTGAGCATGTCAGTAGCTTGATATATAAACCTGATGTTTAAGGAGAGAACATTTTACTGTGATTTGGGTGAAAGTATACAATGCAGTTACATTTTCTGTTCAGTAGTCCATACAGCTTTTGTTTCGTGACATTGATTGCAGTCCCCACAATGTAACAACTCTCTTCCCACTTCCCTCTATGGTATCTTTACCCTGTGTCCTTTTTTTCCATGCATTTCTGCCTTATGAGCTTTCCCCTGTGCAAATGTTGCTTTTCTAGTCTCCCATGGTTGATTATTCTAAGGAGTGCACCTCTCTGGTGTAATTGTTCACCTTGTAGGCCTGCCCATTTTTTGGCTGAAAGTTAACCAATGGGAGTGAGTTCAATTCCAGACCTGAAGAGTGACTAGGGGCCATTGTCTTGGGGATTTCACTAGTTAGAGCAGTAAGCCTGGTCTTTTCTATAGTTTTGAGTTTTGCTCCACGTTTTTTTCCCGCTCTATCCAGGATCTCCAATTTTGATCCTTTTTGAGTGGTTGGCAGTGGTAAATGGGCATCATCTAGTTCTTTTGGTGTCAGGGTCATGGAGCTGGGGTTGCCATGGTCCACTAGTCCCTTGGACTAATTGTTTCCATGAGTCTTTGATTTTCTTCACTCTTCTTTGCTCTGGATGTAAAGAAACCAATAAATTGCATCTTAGATGGCTGTTTGCAAACTTTATTATTTATTTATTTTATGAAGTTGTCGAGGATTTCATTTTATTTGGATCCACAATCAACAACCATGGAAGCAGCAATCAAGAAATCAAACCATGTATTGCATTGGGCAAATGTATTGCAAGACCTTTTTTGTTTTGTTTTGTTTTCCTTGTGATTTGGGTAAAAGTTTACAGAGTGAATTTGTGTTCCATTCAACAGTTCATACACATTTTGTTTCATGACACTGATTGCAACCCCCACAATGTAACAGATCTCTTCCCACTTCTTTCCATGGTTATATTTTCCCTGTGTGCTTTTTTCCATGTATTCCTGTCCTCTGAGCTATTTCCCTATGCAAATTCTGCCCCTCTGATCTCCCATGGTTGATTTTTCTAAAGAGTGTACTAACCTGGTTTAATTTTTCACATCATGTTGTTGTTGTTACGTGCCATCAGCGACCCCTCCTTGGGTTTCCAAGGCAGTATCACTACAGAAGTAGATTGCCCAACCTTCCTTCCAAGGAGTGGCTGGTGTGTTTGAACAAGCCTTCTGGTTAGCTGTCAAGTGCCTTAGGCACTATGCTACCAGAGGCCTTTCTGTTGTTTGGCTGGAAGTTAAGCCAGTTAAGTAGTGAGGTCAGTTGCAGGCCATAGTCTCTGGGGTTTCACCAGGCTCTATCATACCAGTAATCTTGGTCTTTTTTTTATGATTTTGAGTTTTTCCACATTTTTTTCCCACTTATATCCAGAATCTCGAATTTGATCCCATTCCAAGTGGTTGGTAGTAGTAGCTGGTCACCATCTAGTTCTTTTCTCAAGGTCATGCAGGCCAAGGTTCCAGTCGTCTACTAGTCCCTTGGACTGTTTCCATTTGTCTTTGATTTTTTCCACTCTTCTTTACTCTGGGTGTGGAGAGACCAATGGGAATGTAGGAAGTGTTATCAAAGAACAGAAAACATAAAGAACCAAAGACAAATTTTAGAACAGGAAATTCAGTAACCAGAATTTTAAAACTCACTGGATAGGTACATTAGCAAAAGGAGATGATAAAATCAGTGAACTTAAAGATATATCAAAAGAAATTATCCAGTCTGAACAACACAGAGGAGAAGATCTTAAAAATAAATAAATAAAAGAATATAGCCTGAGGGACCAGTGAAAGAACAATGAAAGTTTTAACATTTAAGCCACTGATGTCCCACAAGAAGAGAAAGTACAGGGTTGAAAAAAAAAAGTGAAGATATAATGGCTGAAAAATTTCTTAATTTTGTGAAAGGCATAATAAACCTACTTATTAAATAAGATGAGCAAATCTAAACAGGATAAACCAAAGGAAATCCATACCCAGACAAAATATAATACAAGTATGTGTCACTAAACATCCACAATATGTATTTTGATGTAGGACAGGATGTGATTTAGACATTGTGCAAACACCATATTATATACAGAAGATAGATGTGCAGGATAGTTGCTGGGTAAGACCTGACACCTACACCAATGCAGCATTGCTGAGGCACTGTGTGAAAACTGTGGATTCTCCATCCCTATTCCTGTGTACTTACCTCACCATCCCCAAGAGCTGCGCCTCGTCCTCACCTGCCCACTGTAGCACAGTCACTATCCAGCCAGATACTTCCTGGCCCCCTTGCTGCCGGTTTCTTTGCTTCCTTCCTCCCTACCTGCCTCTCCCACCCCACCTCATGGGCTTTAAATTCTTCCTGCTCTTCCTGTCTCTCCTCTTCTTCCTCCCCTAGCTGCCTTTCCAATTTCTCCTCCCACTATGGCAGCAACCTGGACTGCTTGGTGGCCATCACCACGGGAGAAGCTGTGGCCTCTAGCCAAGGGATCATGGGCAAGATGCCCAAGCTGAGTAGGGCAGCAGCCTTGGGAGCTCCAGTGGTATCTGAGTGGTCCCTGCCTGAGGCAAGCACAGTAGGACAGGGACACCTTCCCACCACCACTCCCGGGCCAGGGTGGCCATGCTAGTAAAAGATCAGATCTCCTTATTTAGCTAAGTAAGTCTGCTACAGCCTCTTCCCTAATCAGGATTTCTGAACTGTATTATACCCTCATAGGACCATAGAAGTAGGTACAGCCAGACACTGCCTGAATGAACATTAAGTGATGTACACCTACATGCTGAAAATTTAAGACAAAAAAAAAAAAAAAAAGCAGCAGCAGCAGTATATTGACAGAGAACTGAATCCAGAAATGCAAACTGGATTCAGAAGAGGATGAAGAAAATTTAAAAAAAAAAAAAAAAAAAGTAAAAGAAACATCGAAAGGCAGTGTATTATTTCTTGGAATAATGATTTAAATAACTGGATTTCTCTTCATAAAACATGGAGACTAGAAGGAAGTGGAAGAGTGTTTTATTTTACTGAAGAAAAGAATTGTCAACCCAGTATTATATATCTAGCAAAAATATCCTTCACAAATGCAAAAATGGCAAAGAGGCCACATGTTCCGACCTCCTCTAATCCCACGAGAGGAAGACAGGATTACCAGCAGTAACCCAAGGCCTATTCCTACAAGGCCAGCCATGCTGCCTCCCTCCAGCCCTTTCACCAACCGTTCCTCCCAAAGGACCCACCACCTCTCTCCTGGGTTCGATAATTCGCTGCAGTGGCCACACAGA
>NW_006922465.1:651706-653325 GCF_000298275.1 Orycteropus afer afer
AGACCTGTACAAAGAAAACTATAAAAAACTACTTCAAGAAACCATAAGAGATCTACATAAATGGAAGAACATCCCATGCTTGTGGATAGGGAGATTGAACATTATGAAAACAAAAATCCTCACAGCTGGAGTATAAGCAAAATCATGGCAAACAGAAAATATTGAAGTTGTCAAGGATTACATTTTTCTTGAATGTACAGTCAACCCTCATGGAACAAGAAATGAAAGGATATATTGCAATGGGCAGATCTGTTGCAAAAGATCTCTTTATACTGTTACAGAGCAAAGATGTCCCTTTGAAGACTAAGCTGAACCTGACTGAAGCCATGGAATTTCAATCACATCATAGGCATGCAAAACCTGGACAATGAATGAGGAAGACCCAAGAAGAATTGATGTGTTTGAATTGTGTGTTGGCCAAGAATAATAAATATATCATGGACTGCCAGAAGAATGAAGATATTTGTCTTGGAAGATGTACAGCTGAAATGCTCCTTAGAAGCAAGGAGAAAAACTTCATCTCATGTACTTTAGTTATGTTATCAAAAGTTACCATTTCCTGCAGAAGAATATCATGCTTGATAAAGAAGAGGGTCAGTGAAAAAGAGGAAGATCTTTAGTGAGATGGATAACATAGTGGCTGAAACAATGTGCTTAAACATAGCAACAGTTGTGAAGATAGCACAGAATTGGGCAGTATTTTGTTGTTCATAAGGTTGATGTGAGTTGGAACTGACTCAGTGGCACCTAGGAACAACATCATGATTTTTGTATGTTGGTATTTTAAAATAGAATCTTTTTCTTGACAGGATTGTCATTGCCTTACCTTTGTTAATCTCACTGAGAATATGATTTAAAAATAGTTTTACTTTTTCTTTTCTCTCTTAAACTCTGAATGATCAGATTGAACACCTTAATAGCCGTAAGAGAAAGGCCACTTAATGTGGGTTATCCCTACTTTTATTCAGAATGTAATACCATATTAATATAGAGTATTTATTATGTGAAAAGAGCTCTGGTGGGGCACTGGTTAAACTGCTCAGCTGATAACTGAAATGTTGGTGGTTCGAATCCACCAGCTGCTCCACAGAAAAAAAGATGTAGCATTCTGGTTCCAAAATGATTATAGCCTTGGAAATCCTGTGTTGTTGTTTTTGTTACATGCCATCATGTTGGCTTTGACTCACAGCAATCCTATGAACAACAAAATACTGCCCAATTCTGTGCTATCCTCACAATCCTTGCTATGCTTAAGCCCATTTTTGCAACCATGGTGTCAATCTATCTCCTTGAGGGGCTTCCATTTTTTCGCTGACACTCTACTTTACCAAGCATGATATCCTTCTCCAGGGACTGGTCCCTTCTGACAAAATGACCAAAGTAGTGTGAGATGAAGTCTGACCATTCTTCTAAGGAGCAGTCTGGCTACACTTCTTCCAGGACAGAGTTGTTCGTTCTTCTGGCACTCCATGGTATTTTTCACCAACACCACAATTCAAAGGCATCAAATCTTCTTTGGTCTTTTTTCATTGGCCAGCTTTCATATGCATATGAAATGATTGAAAATACCATGGGTTGGGTTAGGTAAACTTTAGTCTTCAAAGTGACATCTTCATTCC
>NW_006922465.1:653675-655274 GCF_000298275.1 Orycteropus afer afer
GTTTATCATGCTGTTGCTTATTGGTCCAGTTGTGAGGATTTATGTTCTTTATGTTGAGCTATCCATACTGAAGGCTGTAGTCTTTGAATTCTCATTCTTCTCAATATTATCCATAATTTGTTATAATCTTCACAGTCAAATCCTTTTGCATAGTCAGTAAAACACAGATAAACATCTTTCTGGTATTCTTTGCTTTCAGCCAAGATCCATCTGACATCAGTCCAGCCTAAATTTCTGGCAGTTTCCTGTTGATATAGTGCTGCAATAGTTACTGAATTATCTTCAGCAGAATTTTCCTTGTGTGTGATATTAATGATATTGTTCCATAATTTCCACATTATATTGGATGACCTTTCTTTGTAAGGGACACAAATATTAATCTCTTCTAGTTGTTTGGCTAGCAACTTGTCCTTCAAATTTCTTGGCACAAACAAGTAAGTCCCACCAGCACTGCATCTGTTTGTTGAAATACTCAATGGGAATTCCATCAATTCCTGGAGCCTTGTTTTTCATTAGTGACTTCAGTGCAGTTTGGACTTGTCCCTTCAATAGCATTGGTTCTTGATCATATGCTACCTTCTGAAATGGTTAAATGTGGACCAATTCCTTTTGGTACAGTGACTCTGTACTCCTCCCCTTTGATACTTCCTGCATTGTTCAGTATTTTGCCCATACAATTCTTCAGTATTGCCTTCAATTCCTTCAGCTTGAGAAATGCCAAGTGTGTTCTTCCCTTTTGTTTTTTCAACTCCAGGTCTTTGCACATTTTAATACAATACTTTGCTTTGTCTTCTCAAGCTGCCCTTTGAAATTTTCTTTTCAACTCTTATTTCATCATCTATTCCATTCACTTTAGCTATTCTCCATTCAAGAATCAGTTTCAGAGTCTCTTCTGAGATCCATTTTGGTCTTTTCTTCTTTTCCTGTCTTTTTAATGATGTTTTGCTTTCTTCATGTATGATGTTCTTTTTATTTATTTATTTATTGTGCTTTTAGGTGCAGATTTACAGAGCAGAGATTGTTTTACATTCAACATTTCATGTACATTTGGTTTCTCTCTCCAATTACTATCCCCGACCCTAATCCACTTTACTCCCCTCCCTTCCCAGTAAACGCTCCCCAACACCCCGTACCCCTCACAGTCACGCACTCCTGTGTGTCCTGCATTTCCTCCATACGAGTGTTGCCCTTCTGGTGCACCATGTTCGATTGCTCTGAGGGATGAATATCCATGGAGTATGTGGGTGCATCACCCTGGGTTGAGTGGTCTGCATGTACATCTTATTTACTGTTGGGCAGAGAGTCAGCCCCTGGGAACAAGTTTTATTCCAGGTCCTAAATGTATCCCAGGGCTATAGTATTGGGGGTCCCACCAGACTCCATCTGACCAGTAATTCTGGTCATTATTGTGGTTTTGGATTTTGGTCCAAGGTTTTCCTCCCACTCTATCCAGGATCTCTAGTTTTGATCTCTTCTCGAGTGGTGGCCATTGGTAGCCAGGCACCAACTAGTTCTTCTGGTCTCGAGGTCCATCATGTCCTAGGGCTGATTGCTTCCAAATGCCCTTGGTTTTTTGCTCTCTTCTTCACTTCTGACGAT
>NW_006922465.1:656029-656757 GCF_000298275.1 Orycteropus afer afer
TAGCTTCAACTTGAACTTGCATATGAGCAATTGATGGTCTATTCCACAGTCAGCTCCTGGCCTTGTTTTGATTAATGATATTGACCTTTTCCAGTACCTCTTTCTATGGATGTAGTCTGTTTGGTTCCTGTGTATTACATCTGGTGAGGTCCACATTTATAATCACCATTTATGTTGTTGAAAAAGGTATTTGCAATGAATAAGTCCTTGGTCTTGCAAAATTATATCGTGTAGTCTGCAGTGACATTTCTATCACCAAGGCCATATTTTCCAACTACCAGTGCTTCTGCTTTGTTTCCAACTTTTGCATTCTAATCACCAGTTAATTATCAATATATCTTGACTGAATGTTTAGTCAATTTAAGACTGCAGAAGTTGGTAGAAATCTTCAATTTCTTCATCTTTGGCTTTTGTGTGGTTCATTAATAAATTTGAGTAATAGTAGTAATAACTGATCTTCCTAGTAGGCATATGGATATTATCATATCACTGATAGCATTGTACTTCAGGATGAGTCTTAAAATACTCTTTTTGACAATGAATGTGATGCTATTTCTCTTCAATTTGTCATTCCTGGCATAGTAGACCATATTATTGTCTGATTCAAAATGGCCAGTACCATTCCATTTCAGCTCACTAATGCCTATGATACTGATATTTATGCATTCCATTTCATTTTGACAACTTCCAATTTTCTTATATTCATACTTTGCACATTCTGCATTCCA
>NW_006922465.1:657527-659283 GCF_000298275.1 Orycteropus afer afer
CCCACATTTTGTCATAGGGTTATGTAATTTGTCTAAAACCTCTTAGCTACTAAACAGACTAGAATTTCAAATCTCTTTCACTTTTTCTTCGGTCTCCACATGGTCCTAGCTGTCCACATTTTCTCTTTTCCATCATATCTGATTCCATAGTCTTTTCCCACTTGGGGTAACTAGTAGAGCACTAGCTGTGATTCTTTCTATCTATCACCAATCCAAACAATAGTTTATGGGGAACTAAAAGATTATCTTTTAAAAGTGTATTGTATACATATATGTGTTTATATATGTAAAATGTATTATTCATGAACTTATGTATATTTTAAAATACATGTTTAATATCTTATAGGGCTATATCCTCCCACCTCCAATTTTCTTACCAAAGAGACAGCCAATTTACAGTCTTCTAGCTGTTGGGCCTGCTCATCTTTATTTTTTCATGTTTTCATTTTATTGACAATTGACTTTTTACTGTGGAAATTGAGGATTTAGATTACACTCTTGTCCCTCATCCTTCAAATTCAATTATATTTACAATTTTAAATGTAAATTATTGTCCAATTTACTTATTGACTATATAAATCATTTTCATTGCTGAGTCCTGCAGTCACATTTCACTTCTCATTCTACTTTTTGTTTTCTATGTGGTTAATCCTTATCTTAGTTTTAGGATTGCTTAGTTTTCTAAATATCTTTCAATAATATATCCCTAAAATCTTTTCAAACACATGAGATAATAGTTTGTTATTACTGTTATCATTTCTTTTTAAATTTAGAACCATCTCTAATACTCTGTTCCCATCAGGGCTACTGTACAGCTCTCACCTTTGGATATATTATGGATATATATCTTTCTGTCATTGCACCTATGAATTCCTATTACCACTGTCCATTGAATTCCTTTTTATTCTCTTCTATATTTAGAGCAACCAAGGAAAGGATGCAAAAAATTAAATAAAAATTGTATTTTGTTAATCCTTCATACTTGATAATATTTTCATTACCTCCTCATATTTGATTGCTAATTTGGCTAGAGGTGTGATTTTCAGTTGAAAATCATTTATCTTCAGGATTTGAAGGCATTATTCCATAGTTTAATATCTTCTAGTGTCTAGTAATATTATTGAGAAGTCCAACCTTACCCATGTTTTTAATTTTTGTATGTGTCCTATTTAATTGCTTTAGAAGCTTTTGGGATTTATTCTTTATTCTTGATATTCTTATATTTCATATTAAGGTGTCTTAATAGGGTCATTCCAGTGTGAGGACACCAAATTAATGTGAGATAATTATTCTCACATTCAGTTACATGTCTGTTTCTGGAGAGTCATGCATCTGTGGACTCTCCAGTGAGGATGGAGCTCATCTGTGGAGCTCTCCAGTGAGCTCCAGTGGGGATGGAAGCTCATAATGTGGATATGTAGCTTGATTGGTGATCAGGACTGTATGGTGATCTGCCTGGAACAGTTCATTGGTTGTCATCCTTATCAGATCCTCTACCTCCTTCCAGGGAGTTAATATAATAAGCTTGACTGCCAGTTTCTAGAAGTGTACTGGATTTCATAGGCTGAGAATACAGGCTGCTGTATGGGCTCTGTTTGGACATCTGAGGTCTTTTTCTTACACAGATTTTCAATTGTTCTTCTTTTTGCAGCCCTTCATGTAACTTCTTTGAAAGGTATCTGATAATTGCATTTCTTGAAAATATTTAGGATTCTATAGCATGACCAATCCATGGCTTAAATTCTGGCTTTTTCTT
>NW_006922465.1:661313-662263 GCF_000298275.1 Orycteropus afer afer
TAAATACCTTTTCTGTCAGTCATCACTGCTGTCATATTTGTGCACTTAAGTCCCCTCCTCTCCAATCCTAAGGTCAAGTCAGCATCACTGAATTCCAAGGCAAAAAATATTTTCATCAACTCCCCCAACATATTTTATTTGCAAAAGAATCTTCGCTATCTACTATCCATGCTACATTTATTCAACATTTGACATTTCTTAAGATTTCTTAAGACATTTCTTAAGATGTTCTCCAGTCTGGATTGTCTGTCTCCTTATCATTTCTTAAATGCCACTATCCCTCTAGTTACTGAATCAAGACACTTGTTGTCTGATAGAACTTTTAACAATAATGGAAATTTTCTATATTTGTGATTTCCACTATGGGAACCAAAAACCATATGTGAATATTAAATATTGGATAATACAACTGAGGGATTTAATTTAATTTTAATTATTTGAAATTTAAACAGCCACATATGACTTGTGGCTATTGTATTAGACCAATATATATTTAGCAGGAGCCCGTAAACTTTTCTTTTATTGTACAGTGAAGTACACAAAGTGAATTTATGTACAGTGAAATACACAAAGCTAAAGTGATATGAGTCGATGGATTTTTTTTTTTTTTTTTTTTTTTGCAGTGTTCCTTCCCTCCCCTGGTAACCAACAAAGTTTCCTTCCATAAAGAAACCTTTTCTTGACTTTTTTACAATAATGAACTGATACAATATTTGCCCTTCTGTGATTGATTTATTTCACTCAGCGTAATGTCCTCCAAGTTCATCCACATTATGCAGTGTTCTGGAGATTCTACATTCTTTAGTGTTGCATAGTATTCCATTGTGTATATGTACCACAGTTTGGTTATCCATTCTGCTGTTGATGGGCACCTAGGTTGTTTCCATCTTTTTGCTATTGTAAATAGTACTGCAATGAACATGTTGTTGTTGTTGTTGTTGTTATGTGCC
>NW_006922465.1:665758-666293 GCF_000298275.1 Orycteropus afer afer
TGATCGGATATGGATTGGGATTGCATTTAATTTATAGATTGCTTTGGGTAGTATTGATGTTTTTACAATGTTCAGTCTTCCTATCCATGAGTATAGTATGTTCCTCCATTTATGTACTTCTCTTCTGGTTTCTTCGAGTAGTGATGTGCAGTTTTCTTTGTACAAGGTCTTCTGTGTCCCTTGTGAGATTGATTCCCAAGTATTTTATTCTTTTTCTAGCTATTGTAAATAGTATTGATTTCCTTATTTTCTTTTCAGCAATCTCTTTGCTGGTGTAGAGGAATCCAACTGATTTTTGGAAGTTAATCTTGTATCCTGCCACTATGCTGAGTCTCTTGGGTTTTCTGTGTATAGGATCATATAATCAGAAAATAGGGATAGGTTGACTTCTTCCTTACCAATTTGGATGCTTTTGATTTCCCTTTCTTGCCTTATTGCCCTGACTAAGACTTCCAATACAGTGTTGAATAGGAGTGGTGATAGAGGGCATCCTTGTCTGGTTCTTGTTCACAAGTGGAATAGTTTCAGTTTCTCT
>NW_006922465.1:671398-672376 GCF_000298275.1 Orycteropus afer afer
GCTGGTGGGTTTGAACTGCCAGACTTCTGGTTAGCAGTCAAGTGCCTTAGGCACTATGCTACCAAATGGCTGCACCCTCTGGACAGCAAAATGCCCACAGTTCAGGTTGTCTACCTCTTTGCTATTTCCCTTCCTAGTCATTGGCCACCAGTACAGTTGTCCCTGCAGCTCTTGGTGACCAGGGTTGATCTTTAGGTCAGTTCTCAGGTGCCAACACCACTTGGAAATATTCAGGCTGTTGGTGCCATCAGAGTAGCTCCCAGTCCACAGCTCTGTCCATCTCCATACTCAGTGTTTTCATTCATGTTCTTCTACTAGTTGGTGCCTAATCCCCTTCTGTATGCTTCCTTTCAAAGCTCAGGGCTCCAGGATTATCTTCTGTGTCTCTGACAATTGGTTTCTCTTTTCTTTGTTGAAGAATGTCTGTGTAGCTTGTCTGCCTATTCTGCCATCTTATGGAAGTCCTGTAAACTTTTTCTTAAAGGGTCAGATCATTAATATTTTAGGCTTTTAAGCCATGCAATTACTTGCACAACTACTCAGCTCTGCCTTTGAAACTCAAAAGCAGCCACAGACAATATATAAACAAGTTAGTGTAGCTGTGTTCCAATAAAATGTTTATTACAAAAACAAGCACAGGACTAGATTTGAGTTTGCCATTCTCTGTAACTCATCACTTAAGCACATTCATTTACTCCTGACAGCAATCCTATTAAGTAAGTATGATAATTTATTTTATACTTCATGCTGTGTGAGAGTGTCTCTGTGTGTTTTGCTGTGTAAAGAATAAATATGTAATAGGAGTTATTCTTGTTATAGGATCTGTGTATTTAGCAAACTCCCCTAAGTCATTCTGTCCTATACAGTGTCTGGGGACCAATAACCTAATTTGTTCCACTAATCACTACCCACTTCTTACTATGTGACCTGTCCTCTCTATTTTTTCTCATCCTTTTTAAAAAATTCACTTTAATTCTC
>NW_006922465.1:672866-673536 GCF_000298275.1 Orycteropus afer afer
TATGAATGTAAAGAATGTGGAAAGGCCTTCAGTAGTGGCTCAAACTTTACCAGACATCAGAGAATTCACACTGGTGAGAAGCCCTATGAATGTAAAGAATGTGGGAAGGCCTTTAGTAGTGGCTCAAACTTTACTCAACATCAGAGAATTCATACTGGGGAGAAACCCTATGAATGTAAGGAATGTGGTAATTCCTTTAGTCAGAGCTCACAACTTATTAAACATCAGAGAATTCATACTGGTGAAAAACCTTATGAATGTAAGGAATGTGAAAAGGCTTTTCGTTCTGGTTCAGACCTGACTCGACATCAGAGAATTCATACTGGGGAGAAACCCTATGAATGTAAAATATGTGGGAAGGCATATTCTCAGAGTTCACAACTTATTAGTCATCATAAAATTCATAGTGGTGCAAAACCATATGACTATCGGGAATGTGGGAAGAATTTTAACTATGGCTCACAACTTTATAAACATCAAAATTTATACTGGTGATGAACTATAAAATACATGAAATGTATGTGAGGATTTATGGATTGAATTGTATCTCTCAAAGATATGTGTTGTAAATCTTAACCTCTATGCCTGTGGTTATAATCCCGTTTGAGAATGGGTTGTCTTTCTTTTGTTAATGATACTGGATTAGTGGAGGGTATATTTTTATGATATT
>NW_006922465.1:674054-675742 GCF_000298275.1 Orycteropus afer afer
AATGTGGAAGCAGATTTGGAATTGGGTAATGGGGAGCTGCTGGAAGAATTTTAAAATGTCAAATAGTAAAAGCCCATATTGCCTTGAAAAAACAGGTGGTAGAATTATGGATGTCAAATCCCATTCTGGTAAGGGTTCAGAAGGAGTTGAGGAGAGCTATTGATAAAGTCTCCATTATTGTGGAGATTACATATGGTGCCAGCAACAGAATGTTGTTAAGTGGGTTTCTGGTGAGGTTTTTTTTTTTTTTTTTTTAAGAATGATGAACACATAATTGGACAATGGAAGAAGGGTGATGCTTTTTATGGAGTGGCAAACAACTTGTCTGAATTGTGTTGAAATGTTTGGTGGAAGGTAGAAGTTGTAAGTGATGAACTTGGGTATCTGTCTGATGAGATTTATAAGCAAGACTTTAAAGAGGTCACATGGTTTTCTTGCCTCTTATAGTAAAATATGAGAGGAAAGAAATGGATTTAAAAATTACCTGTGCAAAATGAAAACAGAACTTAAACATTTAGAAAATTCTGTTGTACAAAGTAAGGACATATGTCCTAGAATTTTCACCAAGGAAGTAGCTGTACAAACTTGTTAAAGAGATTAAGCCTGCGACTGATGAATCTAATCAACCACCACAGCTGGAAACCCTTCAACTTAGACTAACTGAGACAGAGAAAGAAGGAAAGGAGAGAACATTCTGCCTCTTGGAATTCTACAGTCAGGAAACAGATCAAAGGAGCTGCATCTTTTGTCCTCCAAGAAAAGAAAAGGACAATCCTGGAGCAGCTGGGAGATCAGCAGAACTATTGGAAGGATGATGGGAAGGCAGGCTTTTCTTGGTTGCAAAGGATGAGGCCACAGCCTCATACATTTCAAAGAATTGAATCTTTGACAACTTGGTTCCAGCATATGGGGCTGCCATTAAGGTTTGTCAGGAGTGTAGGGCTACCACCCAAAGCTGAGCAGGTGAAACTGCCATACCCAAGAGGAAGACTGGGGTTGAGGAGGTGGAGTTGGCACTCAGATGGACTAGGAGACTGTGCCGCCCAAAGCCAAGGAACAGATTGCCATCCCAGAGCACCAGGAAGACAGAGCTTAAGGCCAGGGCTGAGGGGCCTACACCCAGAGTCCAGAGAGCATGACCAACACTCAGAGGCTGGAGAATGCGGCCATTGCCTAGATGGTCTCAAAGGATTATTCTCAAGCATTGAGAGTGAATGCAGGGAAGTTCCAGTAAGATGGCAGAATAGGGAGAAAGACTGCACAGACCCTCTTGAACAAAGAAAAGCGAAACCAATTAACACAGATACAGAAGATATTCCTGGACCCCTGAGACTTGAAGGGAAGGATACAGAAGTAGACTAAACTCCAACTAGCAGAAGAATTTGCATGAAAACACAAAAAAAGAGACATACGGAGCTGTGGTCTGGCAGCAATGCTGACAGCACAGACAGCTTGGATATTGCTGAGTGGTTGTAGGACCTAAGAATTAACCTAAAAATCAGCCCTGCTAGCCAGGGGACTGAATAGGCGACTGCTCTGGTGGCCGGTGAATAAAAGGGGAAGCAGTGGAGAGGAAGGCGGGCTGAGCTGTAGACTTTTACCTGTCCGGTGGGTGCAGCTATTTTGAATGTTTATGAGAGGTTTGACCATTTTGGATATTTAAAGCAACAGCATTCTCCAAGATGCCA
>NW_006922466.1:0-934 GCF_000298275.1 Orycteropus afer afer
ACTCATAGCAACCCCCATTAGTTTTCAAGGTGATAAAACTTTACAGAAGCAAATTGGCCATCTTCCTTCAGTGGGGCTGCTGGTAGCTGTGAGCAGCCAACCTTCTGGTTAACAGTCTAATGACTTAGGCACTGCACCACCAGAGCTACTTCATAATCAATTGGACAGCACATAACAAAAACAACTTTTAGGTAACTCATTTTGTGTGACTCAGTAATACTACATGAAGAAAAGATATTCAAGTTATACCTTCTTTTGCAGGTTATCAGGTTCAAATAGTAGAGAGAAAAGGGATGGTTTCTATTTATATCTTATAGTGATATTAATTATACACTATAGATAGTAAAGGGACATGTCACCAGAGTACGTATTTTGCTTCTTATATTCTAAATGTTAAACAGATTTTGAATTTTAAATTTTCCAATTATACCTCCAAACTCTTCAAATTAGGTTTTGTTTGTTTTGTTTTGTTTTTTGATTTTCCCTCTACAAGATGGCATACCAAAAAAAAAAAAAAAAAAAAAAAAAAAAACCCAGCTGTTGAGTCAGATCTTCCGTACTGATACTGTCTTGGCAACCCAAGGAGGGGTTGCTATGAGTCAGGGCAAACTCGACGGCACACAGCAACAACAAGTTGACAGGAAAGACCCTAGTTTACTTGACTGGAATAAGGGAAGGATATGTCATATATACTTGAAAAAGAGCAATTCACCTGGCCTTCACTTATCCCACAAATGAACATAGCCTACTTAAGTCACAAAATGTTGCAGATATAGACAGTATTTCACTGGTTATAACATGGGGGATGGGGGAAGCTCCCTAATGATATATATTGACATTATTATTGATAAAATGATAAAATGGGCTCTACTGGTATAGGCAGTGGGTGTGTGTGACTGCAGTTTTGACCTTATGGGGATATAAAAGAGACAGT
>NW_006922466.1:4823-9630 GCF_000298275.1 Orycteropus afer afer
AGTGGGGCTTGAGATTTTAAAGTAAAGTATTATAATGAAATGTGCAAAGACCTGGAGTTAGAAAACCAAAAGGAAAGAGCACACTCGATGTTTTCTCAAGCTGAAAGAACTGTAGAAAAAATTCAAGCCTTGACTTGCAATATTGAAGGATTCTATGATCACAATATTGAATGATTCAGGAAGCATCAAATGAAAATAGAAAGAATACAGAGTCACTGTATCAAAAACAGTTTGTTGATGTCCAACTACTTCAAGAATTAGTATATCATCAAGACAAAATGGTATTGAAGGGAACATTCTAAGCTTCATGGAAGAAATTAGCAAAACCCAAGGTCTTAGGAATTAATGGAATACTTATTGATTCAATACTAATTGACGCAGAGCTGGAGGTACTTACTTGTTTATGCCAAAAATTTTGGAAGACAGCTACCTGGCCTACTGACTGGAAGAGATATTTGTTCCTGTTCTGAAGAAAGGTGATCAAACAGAATGTGGAAATTATTGAACAACAACATTAATATCACATGCAAGTAAAATCTTGTTGAATATAATTCAAAAACAGTTGCAGCATTATATTCACAGAGAATTTTCATAAATGCAAGCAGGATTCAGAAGAGGACATGAAATGAGGGTTATCATGGTTGATGTCAGATGGCTCTTAGCTAAAAGCAAATAATACAAGATATCTGCCTGTTTTTTATTGACTGTGCCAAGGCATTTGATTGTGTGGATCATAAATTTTGGATAGCACTATGAAGAATGGAAATTCCAGAATGCTTAATTGTTCTCATGAGAAAATTGCACATAATCAAGACACTGTCATTCAAACAGAACAAGGTGATACTGCACAATTCATAATCAGGAAGGGTGTACATCTGGGTTGTATCCTTCCATATTTATTCAATCTGTATGCTGAGCAAATAATCCAAGAAGCTAGACTATATGAATAAGAACATGACATCAGGATTGGAGGAAAAGCATTAAACATTAACTGTTTAATTAATGATTTAATTAAGTATTAAACATTAATCATTGTCACATTGACAACCTGTGATATGCAGATGATACAATCTGGCTTGCTGAAAGTGAAGATGACTGGAAGCACTTATTGATGAAGATGAAAGACTATAATCTTCAGTATGGATTACACCTCAATTTAAAGAAAGCAAAAATCCTCACAACTGAAACAATAAGCAACCTCATAATAAACAGTGAAAAGATCCAAGTAGTCACAGATTTAATTTTACTCAGACCCACAGTCAACACCCATGGAAGTAGTGGTCAAGAAAACAGACATCATATTGCACTGGGCAAATTGGCTGCAAAAGACCTCTTTAAATTGTTAAGCAGCAAAGATATCACTTTGAAGATGAGGATGTGTGTGATAGTTGGAGCTGTGTGTCAACTTTGCTGGACCACAATTTTGTGTGGGTTTAAGCAATTGTGATGTGGGTTGATCCCATAATGAGATCAGATGTATGTGTTTTGAGCCACCAATCCATTGAAAGAGAGTTTCCCTAGGGGTGTGGACTGCTTCCAGTATATCTATGGACATCCTGGGAAAAGAGACACTCTTCTGTGGATCAGGATTTTGTTATACTGCCTACAAAAGTCTGTGAGTGAACAATCCACCATCCGGTCTAGAGATCTTGAATTTGTCATTTGTTGGAGTCAACAGCCAGTATACTGCCTGTCAACCTTGAGCTTGTCAGCATCTGCAGCTGCATGAATTGGGAAAAGCCTGCAGTTTGATGTTTGATCTAAGAACTTGGGACTTGCAAGCTTCTATAAGTGTGTGAGCCATTTTCCTAAGATAAATTTCTCTTTCTCTCTCTCTCTCTCTCTCTCTCTCTCTAAGATTTACTGGTTTTGCTTCTCTAGAGAACCCAGTCTAACATAGTGTTCCTGACCCAAGCCATGGTATTTTCAGTTGCCTCATATGTTTGTGAAAGCTGGACAATGAATAAGGAAGACCAAAGAATAGTCTTTGAATTGTGATGTCGGTGAATATTTTTGAAAATACCATGGGCTTCCAGTAGAAGAAAGAAATCTGTCCTGAAAAACTACAGCCAGAATGCTTCTTGGAAGTGAGAATGGCCAGAAGTTGTATACTCCACTTTGCTCATGTTGTCAGCATGGACAGTTCTTTGGAGAGTGATATCATGCTTGGTAAATTAGATGGTCAGTGAAAACTGGGAAGACCCTTAACAAGATGGATTGACACAGTGGCTGCAATGATGAACTCAAGCAACCACTTTGAGGATGGTGCAGGACCTGAGAGTATTTTGTTCTGTTCTACTTAGGGTTGCTGAGATTTGGAGCCAACTTAATGGCTTCCAAAAACTATATTGGTTACTCACAAGATAGAATGGACAGAAAATGAAAACTGGTAAGTTAAACAAACAAATAAGTAAGTAAACTACAAGTAAATAGACAGACACACACACACACAAACAGATGGATAGAATTCTTCCATGGCATGCATGCCAATTTTTTTTTTTTTTTTCATTTGCCTTCTCTCCTTAGAAGGAAAATATTTAACTCTCTAAGGGAGTGGTAGGAAATATTTTCTTGCCTAAGTCTCCTCTCACATACAAGGAAAAAATTGGCTCTCACGAGATAAGAGGTAGAAATGGTAAGAAACCTCTACCTTCCCTGGCTACATACACAAGCCTGTCAGGGATTGAGGATGGACAGGAATAATGGTACAACCTTGAGCCTAGGCTTGAACCATATACCAAGACAAAATAAACATTATTCAATTTGTGGGCATAAGGCAAGAGCATGGAGGCAGAGCCCTTTTATATTTTAGGGTGCTGACTGTTAGAAGATGAATGTGGAGCAGTAATAGAAAACTTTCATTTACTTTCAGGCTTACATTAACCTTAGGGTAACATCAGCCCAAAGATAGAAGCATCTGGAGTGTTTGCTGCATTGAAAATAACTAAAACAGTAAGAAAACTGAAAATTAGTTCAGGTGTTAAAATTAATGGACAATCTTACACTAATTATTTATTAATTTTTTTAAGTATAAGGCTTTTGTATATTGATTTTTTTAAGTATAAGGCTTTTGGCCTCAGTTTCTACAGTACTTCCAAGTACATATTTGGTATTCAATCAAACACTATGAAATACATAAAGCAGGAAACTGCAAACTGTTATTGAGATAAAAGGGAGTCATTATAACTAGAATAAAGATTATCATAAATAAGGGAACTATCAAACTGGAGTTTCAAAATAACTATTAAAAGCGTAGAATCTACTGGTAAATGAAAGCTATATGTATAACTATGGGGAACTATATCAGACGGATTTAATCTAATGAAAACTTCAAATGTAATTTCTAGAAATGAAACATATTAGAGATAAACAGCTGTAATAATTTTATCAGCTTCTAGCAAATAGAAACAATCAGTGAAATTGAAGGTCAAAAGAAATACTCTAACACACAAAGGTGGAAAAAGAGTGTAAAGAATGGAGCAAAATGTTAAAAAGTTATGGGACATTACCAAAGAGAAAGGAAATAAAGAGAAAGGAACAGAAAAATATGTGAAAAAACAATGAACAATGATTATTAAAACAAAAGAAAACAATGAAACAAAAAAGCAACAGTTCTGAGATACTTAAAGAAACTCTCCTGGACAAAATACATATACATGCCCACACTCACTCAATTTTTGAACTGATACAAATTAAATATAATATTAATCTCTTGTCTCAAGCAAAATAACAATAATGTACAGGGAAGCTGATAACATATATAGAAATAATCTTCATAACAATAGCACATAGTATACTAAATAGGGAATGGAAGTATATTGTTACCACAGTAAGGTAAGCAATATGTAATTACTTGACAAAAATTTAAAAACACTATATATAATCACAAAATAGATATAAAATAAAGTCATAAATTTCATCCCTATCAAAAAATCAGGAAAAAGAAACATTGCAACAAACAACAGAATGAGATCTTACTGCCATCAAGTTGATTCCAACTGGTAGTGATCCCCTTTGAGTTTCCAACACTGTAAATCTTTATGGAAGTAGACTGCCTCATCTTTCTTTCATGGAGTAGTTGGTAGGTTTGATCCACCAACTTTTTTGTTTAGCAGCCAGTTTCCTTAACCACTATGCAACCAGAGCTCCTTGCTAACAAGATTTTATATTTATATTAAATACTTTTCAATTATTAAATTAAATTAAAATAGACTAAAATCAGAAATTGTCATATTAAAGATTGTGTTAAATAAAAAGAAAACCCCTCAAAATTGTGGTACAGCCAAGTTGCAACGCAACTCCAACTATCACACTTTTTTAATGTGGAAAATCATGTCATTGTTATTTTCCACTGACATTGAGTCAAATCTGACTTATGATGACATTATGTACAACAGAATAAAATGTTCCTCAGCCTTGTATCCTCACAATCATCAGCATGAAGGCATGTGCCAATATATACTGAGGGTCTCAAGTGCCCTCATTGGTCCTCTACTTGACCAAACATAATGCCATCCTCTAGCAATTTATTCCTGCATCTAATGTGTCCGAAGCAAGTAGATTGTACAATAGTTTGTTGTGATACATAAAGTTTTTATTATTAGTTAATTTTTGAAAGGGTGGCTTAATGCATAAGGAATTTGACTACTAATCAGAAGGCTGGGGGTTCAAACCTACCAGCCACTCCTAGGAAAGAAAGTTGAGCAATCTACTTCCAGAGTTGTGGTAGTTCAGTTTGTATGTCAACTTGGCTGGGCGTGGTTGAGTGGCTGGGTAGCTGGATGTAATATTCCCCATGACTAGACTG
>NW_006922466.1:10105-10624 GCF_000298275.1 Orycteropus afer afer
AGCAGCACTAGGTAACCAGAACACTAGTGATACTGTCTCAAAAACCCAAGGAGGAGTCGCTATGAGTCAGGTCCAATTCGATGGCACAAAACAACAACAATAAACCTTTCTTCCTAATGTAAATTCATCAATAATTCAAAAATAAAATAATGTAGAAATGATAAGAAATATTATGCATGCATTAATCAAAAGGCAAGGCATGTGGCTATCAATGTAGATTTCAGAACAAGGTCTATTACAAAGAATAACAAACAAACATACAAAACATAAAGAACAAAATGGTGTTAATTCCTTTAGAAGAGATAATCCTAATAGATCATGTGCCTAGTAACAAAGCTTAAAATATATGAAGTAACATCTGATAAAATACAAAGAAAAAAAGGACAAGTGCATAAAGTTGTCTAGGAACTTCAGCTTTCTCAGTCATTAACAGACAGAAAATATGGGGGGGAGTGAAAATATAAAAGAACTACATAATATTATCAACTGACTTAATTGATATTTGTAAAATATACTCCT